>NW_016910087.1:23662-98457 GCF_001483705.2 Eufriesea mexicana
TAGACCTATATAAAACTATATATGTCATATTGTGAATATTGGCAGACCTATATAAAACTATATATGTCATATTGTGAATATTGGCAGGCCTATATGAAACTATATATGTCATATTGTGAATATTGGTAGGAATATATGAAACTATATATGTGATATTGTGAATATTGATAGACCTATATGAAACTATATATGTCATATTGTGAATATTGATAGACCTGTATGAAACTATATGTCATATTCTGAATATTCGTAGACCTATATAAAATTATATATGTCACATTTTGAATATTGGCAGACCTATATAAAACTATATATGTCATATTGTGAATATTGGCAGACCTATATGAAACTATATATGTCATATTGTGAATATTGGTAGACCTATATGAAACTATACATGTCATATTGTGAATTCTAGTAGACCTTCATGGATACGGTGTACAATACTCAATGGCGCAATAGGTTTCTAATAGAAATCTATATCAATGGTTATAAATACATGGTTATGTTATTGACATCCTGTTTCAACTTCCATCTCCTGGTATTATATTAACATTAATATATAATGATAATATAATTTTAATTCTCATTAATTATAATATTTTTTCCAATTATTTACGATGCCTGTTTATTAATTAATACGTAGCAAGATTGATATCAACGCGGTTGCTGTTCATGCGAATTAAAACCTCACGTTGATCAATGATCAGATTGTGCTACGTTTCTGAGTTAATTAGTGCAGGGGAATTTTTAAGCATGCAATTATTGGGAATTACTGTAATTCGAATTTAATAGTATAAATAATTTTCACAGTGAGTAATCTTCGAGTAAAACTATCGTTGTCACATCTGTTTCAAAGCAAGGTATAAGAAGATCCCTAGAATTTGATTGAAATATTATATAAGATCCTTTTATATCTCACTGTACTAATTTTCTTATAATTCTTTAAATGGAATAATTCCCTTATAAATAAATAAATAAATAAATTACTATGAATGTATGCAATTGTAGGGACACATTCGTTCTAGCCAAGAAGAAATATCATTTTTCCACTCCTAACGATGCCAAGAGTCCCGAGTCAATGGGGGTCTGGTTTACGTCTCCACGACTAGCCCCCCATTACTCGTGGACACGTGGACCATGATGTATGGACCAGGCCTGGAAAAGTTCAGTTTGTTGACAACCCCAAAACAATATAGACCATTTCCTAAGAGCTATACCAAATTTCTTAGAACCAGCCCCCCTCTGTGCATAATGAACCTCGATCGAAATCCGCCTTCGTGCTTTTCGCTTATTTAATCCCTCACGATATCCCTTCGGATGTTATTAACCCTTTGCACTCGAGAGGTGAGTTTCAGTCAGCATTTCATAAAATTTGGAAGATCGATATCAATTAATATATCAAATTGAATGTAACGTAAGTGTGCAAGGTATCGAAATCAAGTAATTCTACAATTCTTTATTTACTGCTAAAAAAAAGTATCGTCAGTTTTTTAACAGAGAATCTTTGAATTCCTACTCTTCCCTAGCCAAAAAATCGTCGAGTGCAAATGATTAATTTGAATACCTATTTACACAACGAAACGATCGCAGAAAATAAATTATAATTCGCGTGGAAGATAATATCCCGACACGGATGCTTCCACTGCGAAACAAGTAGTTGAAAATTGCAGCCACTCGACGTGAACCAAGAGCAACGAGCATAAACGTTGCAACTGGAGACAGGAAGTGAGCGTTTCGCACGGAACACTGGTAATTTCAGACGGTTGGTTCGCAAGAACGAAAGTTCACAGTGCAAGAGTTATAATTGCAAATAATGAAATATTTCATCAGACCTGCTCTGTCTCTCTTTCTCCCACGCACACGCGAGAATCCTAGCTGAACTTATTCTCGTCGTAGAAACTTTCGCGACTCTAATTACCAAAACAGCCTATCAGCGTTCGTTTCGAGCCTAATTCGCGGATGATAACTTGCTTGACGCGAATTAAAACCGGAGACGCTACGAATATCTCCCTGCAAGCTTTGATCAACTTCCTCTCTCTCTCTCTCTCTTTCTCCCCCTTTTTCACCGTTCTTTCCTTCCCTCGTGCACCAATTACCCGTCCGCCCTGGTATCGAAACGAGGAGGCAGACGATGAAATGGACGAGACAGGGACGAGTACGTTTGCGCCGGGTCGATAAAAAGACGCTTTCAATATGGAGCAAAAGGAATTACAAAAATTCGGATATTAGTTCGGTGCAGGTCGATCGTAATCGTGTGTGAGAAACCGTCGGGTCCATGGGAACACGGAGAACGCGATGGAAGGGAAGAGCTGCAGGGGTAGCGCTCGCGAGGGCACAGAGGCTCGACTTCTCCTTTGAGATCGTGCCAAAGAACGTTCCATATGAAAATAAACCAAATAAATCGCGTGTTTCAGACGTTCGCGTAATAGGAAACGAAATAGGATGTCGATAGATCGAGCTGTTTTTAGTTGTTCCCCTTCATCCATCCCCTCGATCAGCCGCTCACCCTTCTCTCTCTCCCGACGTTCGTCATCCCTTTCCTTTATTTTTTCAGCCTTTTTCCCTTCCCTTCTTTTTGCCTTCCTACGTTTCAATGGAACGTTTCGCGTGTTACCAAGTTCCCGTTCTCTTCCTTTTGCTCCTCGTCCTCGTCGTCTGCACATTTTTGCGTTACGCCCGCGAAAGAACGAAACTCGCGGGTCCCTCTGATGTACGCGCGTCTTGTGAGACTGGCTGTCGAAGGAAAAGCCAGGTGTGCACCTTTTCCGGGAAGAAATATCCAATCTTCCCCTGTCGGTCAAAGCGCGCCGCAAAAAGGGCCGAAGAATGAAGCGAGGCGTAGCTGCGTTGATGTACGCTGCCAGGCTAACGGAAACGTCTTTGCGTCGATATCAGATTGGCGTCGAGAAGCTTCCACGCGATCTCTGCTCGCAGGGAAAACTGGGAAAGGACGGCTGAACTGTTTCCATGTTTAATTCGTTAATTGAGGAGACGGGTAATCGTGAATATGAGCTTTTACACTGTTTTCTTTGGGTATATTAGAGCTAGGAGTCTCAGTCTCTGATTTGACAGAGTATTGGATTAGGGAAGAATTTGTGGGATGATTAGAAGAGATTTTTGTTTCTATAGGTATCGAAAATGTATAGTTGGGTAGGGAAATTAATTCTTACTACTCAATTTGCATATATATTATGTCATTCGTGTATATTATATTTAACGCTATACCTGTCACTGTCAAATGACCGGCGAATGAAGAAGAATTGGAATTTATGAAAAAGTAGAATAACGGAGATTGGGGAAATGATTATATGTATATTATCGATGTGAGCTTCTAGACTGTTTTCTGTGGGTATATTAGAGCTAGGTGTCTTAGTCTCTGATTTGACAGAGTATTGGATTAGGGAAGAATTTGTGGGATGTTTAGAAGAGATTTTTGTTTCTATAGGTATCGAAAATGTATAGTTGAGTAGCGAAATTAATTCTTACTACTCAATTTTCATGTATATTATATTTAACGCTAAACCTGTCATTGTCAACTGACCGACGAATGAAGAAAAATTAAAATTTTTAAGGAAATACAAGAACGATAGGGATCAGAGAAATGATTATATGTATATTAGAAAACAAAATCGTCAAGAGGAGTGGCTAATACGATAGGGTTGAATGATAATTTTGAATGACAGTTCTGAAAACTGTCATGTAGACCTTCGCAGTCCTCAATTGGACTATACATTTAAAATCTTCGGGACAAAGGTGTTCCCAATGTATAAAATTAGTACTCCTATCTATAAACTTGACAGTTTAAGACTGTACCACTCTCCCTTTCACAAATCTGTCATTGTAACGGTAAAATATCGCCTGTCACGCTGTCAAAAAATGCTAGTTTACATTAATTCGACTCCGAAATAATTATACCTATTTGTGATAGAGAATAAACACAAATTTGACAGAATGCTGATAAAAAGGATCGATATGGAGGACCTTGAACGGGAATCTGAAAGCGAGAATATGACAGCGTTTTGCTCGCAGCCGCAATCTAGTTTACATTAATTGGACTCTGAAATAATTATACCTATTAGTGATAGCGAATAAACACAAATTTGACAGAATGCTGATAGAAAGGATCAATATGGAGGACCTTGAACGGGAATCTGAAAGCGAGAATATGACAGCGTTTTGCTCGCAGCCGCAGGAATATCCCTTCATCGTTGTTTCCCGCATCAGGAGAGTGAAAACCATTCGACCATTAATCCTACATATGTATCCCTCACGCGAAAACACCAGCCCGGCGTACTATTTTCCCGGCGAGATGGTGGCTGGCAGGGGTCGCAATAAAATTGCATGCCCTACTCGCGCGGGTCTAAGAAATCGCTCATGTGTCACTCGTGGACGTGTTCCTTGGTACCAGCAGATGCTTTTCGGTAGGATTTACAAGGCAACGGTACGTGAAGCGCGAGTACCTCGGGTACCAAGCCGGAAAAGGCTTTGCCGGATACGGGTTCACGGGCGAGACAGACCGTTGGCGGCGCTAGTGGTAGGGGGCAACAGGCAACGATAAAACCAGCACCAGAGGCGTATTGGGCGGGATGTTTTTAAAACTTACTTCTGCGCTCGTCGGCACACCCACACCATTAAGAAGCAGCTTCTGAATCTTCCCGTGCCTTCCCTTCTGCACCCTCCGCGTCTCCACCTGTCCGCCATCTTTCTTCCTCGCCAGTCGCGAGAGGGCACGCAGAAGTCTGAGCACTACGTCTCTCGGCCTCACCCTGACAAGAATACACGTTACGCTCGAACAACTAGCTCTTCCTTCCGACCATCCGACCCACCCTCTGCCAACCTCTGTTTCTTTTGCCCGTTCCCGAGGCTTGCTTTCAACGCGCAGCTCTGGATACACCGTTCCAGACGAACACCCGTTCACCACCCCCTTGTCTTCCAGATTTCGGCTCGCGTAGTCCGGGATTTAAATATCTGAAAACTTGCCTCAGCCGCCTTCGACTACCCTCTTTCTTTCTTACAGTCTCTTCCGTCTGTGTAGCCTGTTCGCTCAGGTGCATGGCCATCGAGAGGCTCTCTATCTGGCCGTCTCTCCCCGTTATTCTCGAACGCGCAGCAGCGTCAATTTCCCATCGGACGAGCCGGCAACCTTCGCCCGTTAGGTCTTACCGTTAAAAGCCCAGCTCCGCCGCGCTCCACTTTTCCGACCGATTTCTTTTCGCTTTTCGTTCCCCTCATTTCCGCTGGAGCACCTCGCGCCGTTTACCCGGCCGCGTTCTCTTCGTGCGTACACCCCCGAGTCGCGAGAGGACGGCGTGAAAAATTCGAAGACGCCGACGGGACGAGCACTTGTCAGCTACCCGGTGTAATTGGTTACCCACGCGATCATTTTCGTGTCGGAACCTCCCGTCCTATCGGGTGCTTCCTCGTGGCCCTGCGAATGAGACGAATACGCGTTTGAAGCGTAGATATTAACCGCGAACCACGCGAAATTCTAGGAATTGTTCAGAATTTGAAATGAAATGGAATACAAATTTTGGAATTAAAAATGATTGGTCACGTTTCTGCATTGGCACGATTATGTGTTTAATTGGAACGGGATAATTATGTTAATGTAAAAATATTAACGATCACGAACCATGTGAAATATCCTGGAATTTTTGGGAATTTAAAATGGAATGCGTTAAAAAATGTTGAATTTTAATTTTTTAGATTTTATTTAAGCTTTAAATTTTAGAGAAAATGTTGCGGTTGTCACATCTTTGCAATGGGACCAATATGTATTTAATTGGAACGACATGATTATAGTAAAGTAAAAATATTGATACGTGAAATATCTTGGAATTTTTATAGAAAGTTGGTATTTTTGGAATTTTGTGGAATTTAAAATGGAATGCGTTAAAAATTTTGGAATGAAATATGGTTGGTCACATCTTTGCAATAGGACCAATATGTATTTACTTGGAACGGGATAATTATAATAAAGCAAAAATATTAACGGTCACAAACGATGTGAAATATTTTAAAATTTTTATAGAAAGTTGGTATTTTGGGGATTTTTGAGAATTTAAAATAGAATGCGTTAAAAATTTCGGAATTAGAAATGGTTGGTCACATTTCTGTATTGGGACGATTGTGTGTTTAATTGGAACGGTATAATTATATTAAAGCAAAAGTATTAACCACGAACGACGATAAATATTTTAGAATTTTTAGAGAAAGTTGTTATTTCCGAAATTTTTGAGAACTTAAAATGGTGGATCAATGGGATGAATATATATTTAATCGAAACAGGATAAATCAACGTAAGCAACGTGAAATTTTCCCCAATTTTTCCCGAATTTTTCGAAACTTCTTGAATTCCTTTAGAAACCTGGAAGAATCTAGAATTAAAATCTAACTGAAACCCGAATCTAACGTTAATATCAACACGTACGCACCTGATTGCAAACAAACATGGCGAGCGTTGCATCGTGGGGCCGATACAAAAATCAAATTCCGGGATCCAGCAATATTTGCGCGTAAAATTTCAATCGAATTCCATCCGTGGAAATATCGGGATGGTAGCCGAGTTATTCGGTCTAGTAATACTTTGATTACTTTTTAATCGGTCGAAGTACCATTTTTGTAATTTCGTTCCGGCCGATTAACTTTCCCGCCCTATATTCCCCTATATTTTTTCGCCGCTTCCTTTTATTCCGTTATATTTTTCACGAACGCGAGTTTTAATCAAAATGTTTATTAAATCGCTAGGGTATCGAGCGAGGCGTGCAAATGCGATCCGTTAATACCGATGAGCTGGTCGGGATAAAAATTGGAACGGGGCGGGCGTGGAAACGAGGGCAGAAAATATTTAAATCGCGTGGTCGTGTTCGTGTACGATCATTGAAATAAACATCGCATAAATGACGCGAGACCGGGCAATGGCCGGTGGCTTCTGTTGCTTTTTAAAACACCGAACATTCGAAAATTTATAATTTCGCACGTCAGCGTGTCGCGGCACGAAACCACGAACGAACGAGCACGATGGAAAAAGCGGCATGGCGGAAGAACGTGGGTGAACAGAGAGATGAGAAATAATTTTCAGCCGCTGAAACGAAAAGCACAAAAAAATAAATATATAAATAAATAAAAGGAAACATGGGAAAAAGAGTCGTAGGTTAATTCGAGCAAATTTCAGCGGCCTGTGTGGTATCGATATTAACTTCTAATACATTTTCGCGCAAACACGAATACAGGCGTGACGCCATGTTGGGGAATCGATAGCATCTCGAGCGGTAAAAGTGAGCGCCATTTTGAATTTTTCCTAGTCGCGGAAGGATTTTGTCGTTTTAATATAATTTATCCTACTAATTTTACACGCGTCCCCGGGAAATATATATTTTAATTACGAAAAAGCTAATTTGAACGTTAATATATTAACGCTCGCGCGTGTTGCGTTGTATCGCGATATTTTCCTTTGCGTTACACGGTAAACGTAAATAATAATTATTCTAATGGGAGGAAACCATGCGCGAAAGGATCACCGCCGTCTTTCGGTATTATTTCACCGGATTTGCAGCTTTTTAATTCATTTAACTCCATTCAATTTCACGTGTGCGCCGGAGATATGGATGGAGTGTGTGTACCGAGTAAAGCATCTATCAGCGGCGTCTAAGTAAAGCTTGGAATTTGTATGGAAGGCAAACTTCTCTGGCTCAAACGGCCGAATAGAGGCCTACAAACGCGAGGATTCGTCGAGGGTATTTTTGTGGCTACTTTTATTAGAAAAAGCTTTTGAGTAATTTTACTTTCAATTCTTCCTGTGGCCTGCTTTAATTACAGAGAGCTTTTGAGTAATTTTATGAGGCACGCGATGGCCGACGTTTGAAATAAGCGACAACGCACTGAGTGAAATTCAATTTGACTCTCCATAAGGGAAATTTTATTTATTTACTTTCTTTCTTGGGGGGAAGTGTTCCAATTGATCGTCATTTCGAAATACCATTTCAATAGGCTGCAATAATATAATAATAAACGAATAGAGCGAGAATTAATATAATTGATCAATTTTAAAAGTTGGTAACTTTTATTTAGTCATAGTCTTTTCACAGTGTGCATCTACATTTTTTATTACATAACGCCATTTTTCTTACATCTTATATATATATAATCCTTTTATTTCAACTTTTCGGTCTTAAAATAGACTTTGATTTACATCTTTGGTTACCTTGTTTTTAATCAATATTGCACTTAATATTGACTCACTTCTAGTAAATTTTGCAACTATACTACTCTACTTTGTACTGTCTCCTTGCTTGCAACTTACATCTGATATTTGCACTGCATACCATACTGTTCATACCATCTTGTATATATCATGCTGTAATTAATTATTAAGTAATGAAGTATTACATAATTAAGTATTAAATAGCATTTGTTATTGTAGCATTTATTATTACATAATTAATTATTAAGTATTATACTTAAGTATTATATTATTACATAATTAAGTATTAAGCAAACCTGTCTTCACGTCCAATGATGCTGTACTAAAACTTAATATTGTAGATTTACCAATTTCGTCAACTAACAACCGAGATAAACCCTTAATTAAAAATTTCAAATTCCGTGAAATTAAATCGAGAACCGATCTTCCAGCGTGCCTTCAGATTTTCCTAAAATTGTTATTGCAAGTCACCAGGGAATAGGCTAGATCACTGAAAAGGACTTACCTGAGGTGATCCCTAATTTTTATATCTAATTAATAAAAATAATTAATTATTAAATAAATAATTAAGTATCGCTGAAATAACAAACCTGTTTTCACGTTCAATCATATGATACAAATTTTGATTATCATAAATTTACCAATTTCGTCAACTAATAACCGTGATATACCCTTAATTCAAAATCTCAAATTCCGTGAAATTAAATCGAGAACCGATCTTCCAGCGTGCCTTCAAATTTTCCTAAAATTGTTATTGCAAGTCACCAGGGAATAGGCTAGATCACTGAAAAGGACTTACCTGAGGTGATCCCTAATGTTTATATCTAATTAATAAAAATAATTAATTATTAAATAAATAATTAAGTATCGCTGAAATTACAAACCTGTCTTCACGTTCAATCATATGATTGTGGGCAACTTTCACCGCTGCCCATTGTCTTCCGGCGGGAGAAAGCTCTTCGTTGGAGTTCTAGGAAGGCCTTGCCGAGGCCCAAGGACAAGAGCCACAGATGGGGATGCTAGACTCCAAGCTGGGACGTCTGCACTGGAGCTCAGCGGAAGAGGCTACGGACACGCGAAGACAAGGCGACGGAGAGGGGACACGCCCTATAAAACAACGAGGGATATTTTTTGGGACACTATTCTGCTAGCATACGACGAATAAAGAAGCTATCCAGAAGCTGTAATTTCTCTGAAATCCTTTCCTACGTAATACAAATTTAGATTATCATAAATTTACCAATTTCGTCAACTAATAACCGTGATATACCCTTAATTCAAAATCTCAAATTCCGTGAAATTAAATCGAGAACCGATCTTCCAGCGTGCCTTCAAATTTTCCTAAAATTGTTATTGCGAGTCGCCAGGGAACGGACTGAATCGTTGAAAGGAACTCGCCGCGAGGTGATCCCTAATTTTAATATTCGCCTTTGTGGGACGAAATTGCAGTTCGTTCGTGACCAATCGACGCCACTTTCTCCCGATCGAATCTCGTTAGCGGCGCCATTAAGTGCGACGCCTCTCGATTGCACGATCGTCCGGGCGTTTCCCGAATTATATACACAATCGTTAATGGGATCGACGACAGGATAATAATAGCGAAACCCCTCGTGTCGGCGCAATAATACCAATCTCGGCGCGGAGGGTGGTCGCGCAGGGTGGACGGGGAAGGACTGTGATTTTTTGGACGAGCGTCTTTTAATTAAGATCTTCCGTCGAAATTTCCCCGGCGTATTCGGTTTCTGGGGCTCGTCGAAAGCGGCCGCAATTCTCGATAAACCGTGCTGAAAGGAAACTCGTTAAAAGCAATCCAAGCAGCGATCGAATCGATCGTTTTGCACCGTTCGACTGCGCGCGGTTAGAGTGGTCGCGGAAGAACGAGACGAAAGCGAGAGGGTGGTGTTCGTGGGACAAGAAAGGTCGGGCAGATGGAAAAAGGCCGCAGAACGAGGGTGCAGATAGTACCAGGATTGTTATTTTCTTTCTCATTTTATACCACAATGGTAATTTGCAATCCGTTTCAGTGACGTCGGCCAAATTATTTTACTTTGATTACTCTAACACGAAGTATTAACCCCTTGGACTCGAAGATTTCTTCGTTGTGAAGATGCAATTCGAAGCTCTTAGATTTTTATAAGCTCACTGATACTCTTTATGCAAAAATTAGAAAAAGAAAATCGTGAATTTGCGTGAAAAACGAACGAATAGAATAATTTTATTTCGATGTTCTTAATATAATTATCATCCTCCATTATTTAAGTTATAGCATTAAAACAAACGGTGACTGGGAGTCACCTCTCGAGTGCAAAGTGTTAAACATAGTTTAAGTGTTTACATAGTAAAGTGTTACATGGTATCTGAGATTGTAGTGTTTCTATCTTTCCTATGCTGCTGTAAATTAAATTAAGTCATCGCAGAGGAAATATGTAATTCCTCAAAAATTCTTCATAAATTCTTCAAACGACTCACTATGGAAACCAAAATATTCCAAGTCCAGGTCTTGACTCCTTCGAATATAACATTGTGCGAGAATCGTAGTAAGGAAATCGAGTCGAACATAAATATTATAGATAAGAGACACGGTTTGTAGGTAGGGCCCAACGTAAACAACAGGCGTCAGGTTCCTAGCTAACACTCTTCGTGTTTCTGTTTCAGTTACGTGTGGCAAAGTGGTTGTGTGGTGAAGTGATTGGACGTGTGACCGACTTTGCTGTTGACTATGGCACGGTGCTGGGATTTCTTCGCGATAAAGGTATGTTTATTAATAATTAAATTAGTATAGTGGTCACTCGCGTATACAATAAGCTAATAACATAAAGCAACTAGGCAGAAGGCTGCTTTGTTTCTTGAATGGCATTATTAACACTTTGACTGCCTCGTTGGTCATATTTGACTGGTCACGTGGTTTCTCCTGTGATACCATGGTGGTCATTGGTGACCGGAGTGCTTCAACTACTTAAACTTAATTTAAGTGTTAAGAGAGTCTTCCAATTAGAAAACTCAAATTTTGATTAACTTTTTACAGAATGATGATACTATAAACAATGTAACTCAATAAAGTCCTCATATCATGGAAACTAAATTAAAAATAAAAATTAAATTGCATCTCTAGGGGCCGTTGTGGCATTTAACTTATTAAATATCGGATTTAAATGTATATTCTGGCTCCGCAAAATTTTTGAACCTGGCCCTACAAAAGGTCGTTCCGGCCCTGATTCCGTATACGAGAAGAAGATTGTTTTCAGTAATCTGCCAATAATTCAGCCAATTTTTATGGACTAATTGGCTTTCAGCCGATAAATCTATCTTCCCTTCGTTTTATTACAATTTATTTATAAATTCGCATATATAGAAACCTCTGTATTCACCACGTGGTAAATACAAATACGAGTTTGACAAAGAAGGGTAATGGCAAATATGCGATAAGTAAACAAAGGTATTAATTATCGTGTATTTATTTATTTATTACCGGGCAACAATCCCTTGGGAAACTGCGAACAAACGCAAGCAAATGAGGAACTTCGAAATGTAAAATGCGCAGAAAAATGTAGTAAAAATAATTGCGTTTGGGACGATAAACGTAATAAATTTCGTGGAGAGGCGAGCGAAGAGCAGAAACAGTTTAAATCCGAGCAAAAACGATTTACATTAATTATAATTCCATTGACACGATTAAATTCGTCGTATGACGAGAAGAATGAAACTTTTTTAAAACGTTAAAGAGAATTTGTAAAATATATTTCACCACTGTAATTACGTTCTACTCTCGCAAAGCACTTGGATACCATCGACGTATGTATCATTGAGTCTACGAATGTTATTAAATTATTCCCTGTAATATTTGATCCACTCTCTACGCATGTCATCAATGGTGTCATATTTTCCCTGTCTCCCATCTGCTAGACAATTCTTTCAACACAGGGAGCTCGCGTTACGCCACACGACGATACTGTTACGCGAAAAATTGATAAAAGAATGTCTTTTTTAATAATAAAATAGATTTATTTAATTAACATGTCACACTAGATTCTTCTCAACTCTAACACGCAATTCTCTATTCTCGACTACACACCATCTATGTGCCTCGCGCCCTTGCATCCGTATTTAAAGCCAGATCTATCTCATTCTATACACACGCTTTCTCTCTCAATCATTCTACAAACATTCCCACAAAAGGATTTGTCGCCATTATTTGTTTTTCCGCGCCAAACACTCGAGTCGAACCCGATCTTGTATACACCGTTGTCATCACCTGACGTTAAGGTGGGGCAATCCTTATCTACTCATTACAGATACTACCAGCCCAAAACACGGTATTGTAGAGACTTGGGTGATGGTAATTCGCCGCATCACCCATATCTGGGTGACAGGTATGCTTCCGTGGGGGTCCCGTCACCCAAATATGGGTGACGCTCTTCTTGTTCAAGTTAAGTAGGATTTTTCAGCTGGATTTTTAAAAGGAATTTAATGGAATAAGCACTGAATTATAAATACAGGATGTACAACATAAAAATATGAAAAATATACACATTATACTATACTTTTTATTAATTTATATTTAGGATAAAATATTACATTACACTATGTCGCGTGGTATTCGTTGAAACAGTCTAAACACATTTGACGTGATTTTGGACAATTGGAACAATAGGTCGTAGTGTTTTTACATTTTTCGTAATTGTCTGTCAATATGTTTACGAGTGGTAAAACTTTACCAAGTCTGCTACTCTGTTCTATCGTTTGATAATAGGTTAACAATACAATATATGGTGACGATTAAACATACGAATCTATATATCAACTGCAACTTAAGACTACAACTCGATTCTACGACACAATTGCAACTCAGCTTGTTTTGACTAAAATACAACTGAACAACTAACAACTAATAACCTCTCTCTACGCAGCTCTGTTCTGATCACTCCTAAGACCTCCAAGAACTGTTTATTAACCACTTTTGCCTTCCTTTATATATCTTCTCCAAAAGCCTCCCCCAACATGACCAAATATGTCCATGCTAGGGGCCTGACGCATTGTTGTGGTTTTTCCGACCGACCTGGTCCTCGAACCCTCGGTGACTTTCTAGAGCAAAGTTACCTTTACACGAGATGGAAATCCTGTGATACTACAGTATCAAATACAAATTCCGCGATATAAAATATTTCTCGACCAGTAATATCGACAAAAAGCAGCGAGAAAGGGAAATAAATCCCATCTACTCCTCGTCAAGACTCACCCAGACTTGGATTCCAAGAAATGGGCCAACGAAGGGGAAAGGGAAGGGTAGAAAATTAACGATGGACGAGTACCTAGAGTCGCAGCTAGCAAGAACGACAGCAGACAGCGAGGAAGAACGTGGAAAGTTGAACAGGCAGGAGGAAAGAGACAGAGGAGAGGATCGCGAGGCAGATAGCAGACGTAGAAAGTGAAGGTGGCTGGCAGGACGCAAAGGGTAGATAATTAGACAAGAAACACAGACCCTTTCTCTCTCGCCACCTAGACTTTCTCTCTTCTCTCGAGCCCGTATCCTCCTTAATTAAATATAAGCGCCGGCTTACCTCTGCTCCTCCAACCATCCTCCCTTCCTGACGCATCTCCACCACCCCTTCCTTCGTCGTAACTGTTCCTTGCCTCCTGTTCCCGAAAGCACGCCGTTCAGCCAACCTTCCTCGCTCGCAGGGTACCCAGTGTCGTCTCTGCGCGGATGTACCCTCCTCGGTGCTTGCAGAAATTCGGCCCGAGTACGCTAACACGGCCTCGTGCACCTCTCTGCAAACGCGTGTACGCGTGCAGCGAAGGGAAACACCTAGGCAGACGACTGGCGTGTACGTGTACACACGTACATGAACGTATGTGGGTACACGACGCGGTTCCATCGGCACGCAATTACGAAAGGGG
The DNA here is from genome assembly GCF_001483705.2 of Eufriesea mexicana. Taxonomy (NCBI): domain Eukaryota; kingdom Metazoa; phylum Arthropoda; class Insecta; order Hymenoptera; family Apidae; genus Eufriesea; species Eufriesea mexicana. Next base: position 37,767 of record NW_016910087.1, read on the forward strand.
TTGAGCACGTTTGCTGAGGTCACACGCGGGACAGAGACGCACCCTGTGCTCGCTCTCGCCTGGCTGGCTAATACGCGAGACTGATGCGATGCCTGGCGATACGACCGTGGGACAAGGAAGGGTTATAATCGTTTTAAACGATCGCGCCAGGCCTGATTAAGGATCGTCGATCCTCTTAGCGGTGCCGCCGATGGTGCTACCCGCGGGCTTACGGTGTTTAGGCGACGCTACCGGGACCCCTCTGCTATTTAGTTTGTTTTATTACCGGCTAGGTGCGACGCGGGAGGGCGACCAGGTGATAAGGGATGATTTAAGAATTTCGTTTCGCGCTGTTTCGCGTGGTAGGGTCTTCGAGGCCCGCGGGAGTCGCTGGACTCGCGAGAGGTGAGTCAGGTGGGATCAGCTGTGGGATATGGTCCAAGTTTCGGAACTTTTCGGTTAGGGTATGTTGATTAATACGATGCTAAAAATTCTTCCCTTTTACGCAGGGTAATAAAAAGTTTCGTAATTTTGCTTAATGAATTATAGCCGGGCTATGTAGGGACCAGCATTCTCACCCTCGCCGCTAGATGGATTTCAAGTTGAAAGAGGTACAGGACTTTCTGCAAACGTATTTTACGTTGGTATTGTTGGGTTCGATAATGTTGCGATCAAATATGCATCGAGTTAGAAAATTTGAGAATTTTAGGCTTTACGAGCTGGGGAAATTTGGAGGATGGTGTTTGGAAGAGTAGACTTGGGGGATTGAACGTGAAGGGGTTGTTAGGGTGAAACGTTTGTGATTCCTGTGGTGATTTACGTCAATGCATAGGAGAATCACAAAATGTTATTAATATCCGCGTGGAGAAATTGTTTAAGCAAAATTTATTATAGACTTCGACACTGATAGAATTCTGACGAATATTTGAACCTTGTATGTGACAACCATCGTTCACACCCTCTCTGCTAGGCCAGAAACGAAGGTTCGAGGTTTCTCGCAAGTCCTCAGTTGAATCTGAACCTGGACCTCTCTTAACGCGTTAAGTAGCCAGCCCGTTTTGCTTGCCGTTCCAGGCCAGGCCCAGACACTGTGCCAGTTATTATAACAGGAATTCGCAAACGTTTAGTCCAAAAATGGCGAAGACTTTAACACCAAGAGTTAGTACCTTTTGGTCCTAGTCTGGGCTGGTACTTGAGGCCGGTCTAGTCTATTTGCTATAGTACTTTGCTATAGAATTTACTACATATATATATAATTATTTATTTCTGTTCGTTGGCCCAAAAATGGACTTGGCTTACAATATGAATCACACGCATCCCTCAATTCTGCCTACCATTTGCACTCCTGCTACCTATTTTCTCTTTCTTTCTTTTCCCTCCGTTTCTCTACCTTTTTTAACCATTTAATCACTTTCTCATTACATCTGCCATCCAACACCTGTCCTCTCTATTCCCACGCGTTCGTCTAATAAGTGCTTTAGTGTTCCATAGTCCCTCTCGCATAGCTTACATATTCTATCCTCTTCCCTTAATCAGTATCTATTATATTCTTCCAAATTTCCATATCTCGCTCTGGCTATCGTACTTTGACTTCCATTACTCCCCTTCTTAACTAAAGACTTAGAGCGTACCTTATTTGTTTGAACCTACAGAGTTTACTATATAGTTGTAGTCTATTTGCTACCTAGTCTAGTCTTTTAGTTTGCACCTTACTCCTAAGTCTCTTTTAGCTCGTAATAAATATATATTGCAATAAACCTACATCTCTTAGTCCTTATATTTGCCAATCAAAGGTATCCCTACATTTGTTATTACAGATAAATGTCTGATATTTTCTGGTTTCAGATTTAACTACGATTTTGTGCGATTCGTGGACCTGTCACTATACTTGCGGTTGGTGCGAGTAACGTTCTTCGTCTCGAAGCTGTTTCGAAAGGTACTGTTGTGAACATCTACACTCAATTTAGGATACATCCTGTCAGATACGTTCTTGAACTCTCTGATACTATTCAGCACCTTAGGGTGCTGATACAAGAAATAAGACGTATCGTTGTTCATTCTACGCGATTTGCTCCAGTTCACGATATAAGGCCACCGTTTCTGCAACGCAGATTCACTCTGAATTTGTCTGCTACAGTTGGAATAAGTCCGACCTATTTGTCCCAATCCTGCCAAACCACTCCTCGTTTCCTGCTGCTGCTGTTCCTCGTTTTTCCCAAGACTCGGAGTTTCTAAGGAGAACGAACAAGCTGTAACTTTTCAAAACACAGAAGCTTTAATTCCCAAATTACCTGTACTCCTTGCAGGCTCCAGGAAGCTTTCGATAGATCGCTTGTTGCTGCTCAGAGAGTCGTATATCCTGCGCAGTATCCTCTGATAAGCGGTCCTGTTCTGCCCCGCCGTGCTCAAGATATTAGACACGACGGAGTTCATGAAACTCGTATTCCCCGACATATCAGCAGGTACCACGTGCACCAAGTGCTTCTGCCCCAGCTGGTCGGTTCCTAGAATCAACTTCGGCACCAACTTCGCCCTGCTGCTCGCTGTCAACCTGTCATCCAACGAAGATCCATTCAGGCTCTGCCTCTCCTCGAACTTCACCTCTGGTCGTTGCCTTTTAACGTTCCTCGAGTCGTCTCTCTCCTCGTCTGCGCTCTTCTTAGGTGTCACTCTGGTATTCTCGAGATTCTCCCTGCCATTGTCATCTAAATTCTTCCTGACATCAGTATCGTTGCCAGGTTTCTCGTCCACGCTAATTTCTGGCTGCGAATTCCTGTCAGCGTAGGTCCAAAAGCTGCCAAACCTTCTCTGCTGTCCGGAAAAATTGTCTTCGACGTAGGCACTGCCATCGTTACGATAACTATGGTGGTCGCTGAGGTAGAGATCCTGCTCACCCTGCGAGGTCACGTAGACGTAGGACTGTGGCCACAGACTCCTCATGTGGTAGCTGCCGTCCAGCTGCGGCACGATCGTCAGCTGAAGATCCTGTCTCGTGGCGCCGTGAGAGGAGACCCTCTTGATCCCCCGGAGAACCCACTTGACCGTGGGGTGCGTGTGGTCGATGCACAGGCCGCAGTCGATGCAGCCTTGCTGGCAGAACAGCCAGCGTCCGTTTGGCAGCTGATGAACGTCGCCACGCGACAGGATGACACTGGACGCGTCGCTGCTGATGCTGGGAACCGGACCACCGTGAAATGGCGCCTCCAACAGACGTCTGTACAGCTGGTAGTTGCCTGGCGCAGCTAGCGAGATGGTTCTGAACACTGATTCTCGGAGAATGTGCTCCCAGAACGGTGGTATGCTCGTGGAGTGACTCGGTGAGGCAGCTTCACGCTTTTGGGGCTGTTGCTTTGGCTGTCTTGAGGTTTCCTTGGGTAGAGTCTGAATACCCACGGACATCAGGGAGAGCTTGGGAAAAATATTTTAGTGAGAGTGAATGACTGGATATATTTAACCCTTTGCACTCGAAGACTTTTTCGTTAAAGAAAAATAGTAATTCGAAGACTTCCTGTCATAGAGTTGACGATATATTTAAAATGGTAAATGAGAAATCATATGCAAATTAAGACGTAGAATTATTTTTCTTCGACATTCCACACATCGTTAGGTAATTTTAAATTTGATATGTTAATTAACGTCGATCTTTAGAATCTGATTAAATGGTGACTGTGAGCCACCTCTCGAGTGCAAAGGGTTAATATAATGTGGGATTATTGCTGGATTAATCCTATTCTCGACTGCACGCATTCTGCCTCGTTCACACGCATTCTGACTCGTCCGTAACCTTACACCCTTACTTAACACTAGATTGCCGGAGGTTAGGTATATACCTGTTTTACCTGAAACGAGTCAATTTGACTCAAACATCAAAATTGAAGTTTTTTAAAAGGAATAAAATTTTATTTTGAAGAAACTTTATTCGAAACAATTTTTACACGCATATTCTGTTTTTAAAATACATTTTCCGCGGATTTTTGCCAGGCAATACGACCCTCGTTCGATAGGGTTGGGTGACGGTACTTGGGACTCGGCTAACAAGGGGCCTGTCTCAACGTAAGTCCTCACGCGTGGTGCCCTTGGACCTCGGTGGGCTAAGGGGCCATAAACTAGTAAATTGACAAGTTTGAACATGAAAACTCTCGCATCAGATTGTTTACAAAAATTTGTATGCACAAGGAATAAGTTACACGTGTGTAAAACGACCAACTTTAAAAATATTTAATGAGTCAGTTTGACTCACATCCGTCAAAATAGGTATAGCACATGTGGATTTTTGGAACTAAGGAATGGGGAAAGGAAGGAATGAGTATTTGTATAAATTTTATAATTCTATGAAAAACCAACATATGTTTTAAAAAAATTATTTAAATTTTTCTATATATATAGCAATAAAATCGTAAATGAGTCAAATTGACTCGCTCCAGCAATCTAGTGTTAATTATGTTTTTCGTCATTCGAGGGTCGAGTTAATTTATTTATGAATGTAATAATTAAAGGAAAGATTGTGAACAGAGTTTCCTGGTGCTCGTTTGTCAATCTTTCTTCATAGCAGAGGAGTAATGAAAGTGTTTGTCCAATCCATTTGTATGATCTTTAGAAATGTGTAAAGTGTCTTGTATAAAGATAGATACCTAAATCTATTACAAGATGCATTAAAGAAATTTTTGGGTTCACACTGGAGATTTCTGAAAAATTTACAAAAGTGAATAGGAATCTTATTCGTCCTCTGATATAATTTAAATTATACATGTAATATTTTATATACCACTACAGCTGAAAGAAATATTCGAATAGCAATACAGTCATAGATATCCCGGCAAAACAATCCTTTCGCGCTGTCGTTTGTTCGGCGCCCGCATCCTAGGTGTCGCCTTGAGCGCTCGAGTCGAACCTGACGCCGCTGTTTATTATTCCTCAGTCTTCGAGCAGCGGCCCGAGCGTTCCCATGTATTTGCTTAAAACTAAGACCACACATCCATTCGACTCGCTATCGCTTTACTATTTCCTTTGTTAGCATCTTTCACTGCTCGCAATACCGCGATACTGTAATATTGGCGATCTTAACACATAAGGGTGAGTTATTTCTCGCACACTATTACATTACATTAAATTTGATATATTAATTAACCTCTTGGCCACTGTGGGCGCATATACGCGCTCAGAAATTTTGTTTTTCTGACACAGAGGGCGCATATAAGCGCTGAACGCAGTTCGCTTTTCTGACACGGAGGGCGCATCTGTACCCAAAATTTTGCCGTTCTCGGCGGACATTGCAAATGAATTTCTACCCTTGTGGTACGACCGGTGAGTTTCAAAGTCTGCCGTAGTCAAAGTGTTAATATCGATCTTCAAAATTTTATGAAATGGTGACTGAAGGTCACCTCTCGAGTGCAAAGGGTTAATATTACATCCACTAACTAATTCGAGTATTACTGATAGAAAATTCGAGAACTTCGCTATAAAATGACCCAAAGACCCAAGAACCTCTTCACTTACGATTTGCATGTTTCAGAAATGACCTCCGACTATGGCGGAACATAGAATAAGCTGTGAAAGTAACCGAGCTAACATAAACGATAACGAAGTTGTCAAAGAGATAAAATTGCATCTCTCGATACCAATAATGAGATTTCCAACCCGATATTTCAAATGTATCAAATGGCGTTAATCAAAATCCGCGAAACGCGATACATTCGCGTGCAAATTCTCGGAAAGAGGATTCGAAGGAGGAAGAGTATCGGTCGAATAAGCGATTTCCACTCACCATCACCATCGAAACGAGATTCCACTTCGTAGGACTCATGTTTCCCGCTCTCTAATCGTGGCACTGGGATCCGATCGTAAGAGAAAAGAATTAAAGAGGATCCATGATGCAGAGGGATCGGTGTAACGTAGCTAGCACTTGGTGGATGACTGAATCATGCAGAAGCAATGACCAGAGGCTTCTACTCGCGAACACATGCTCGTGATCCTTCCAGTGGAATATTGTCTAAGAAAGCTGAGATCACCTACGGTTAAACATTCGATCTGTGGATCAAACAAGGTAATTCAAACACAGAGGTCAGGTCGAATTTATCGCGTGTAACTTGAGGATATAACGTGCTCTGGGAGTTGAACGATAATTGTCAAACAAATGACTAGCATGTAGCTTCTTCGATAATGAAAATGTGAATTTGTAATATTTTGAAAATATTCCATTTATTCGATTTTTATTAAATTTTTCTCCATTGAATTCGAAATTTAAAAATTCGTACTATTTCTGTTATATCAGCTTAATAACAAAACTATCAGTTCACGTGATAATTGTGAAACAAATATTCAATGCTAAAAATGTGAATTCGTGATATTTTGAAAATATTCCATTTATTCGATTTCTATTAAATTTCCTCCACAGAATTCGAAATTTAAAAATTCGTACTATTTCTGTTATATCAGCTTAATAACAAAACTATCAGTTCACGTGATAATTGTGAAACAAATGATCAGCATGTGGCTTCTTCCATGCTGAAAATGTGAATTTGTGATATTTTGAAAATATTCCATTTATTCAATTTTTATTCAATTTCTTCCACTGAATTCGAAATTTAAAAATTCGTACTATTATTGTTAGTATCAGCTTGGTAACTAAACTATCAGCTCATTTGATAATTGTCAAACAAATTACTAGCATGTGGCTTCTTCGATGCTGAAAATGTGAATTTGTAATACTTGTATATTTTAAAATATTCGATTCTATTCGATTTTTATTAAATTTCCTCCACTGAATTCGAAATTAAAAAATTCGTACTATTTCTGTCAATATCAGCTTGATAACAAAACTACCAACTCACGTGATAATTATAATTGGACACACTAATTTAAGTACTTATCTAAGTATATATTAATTTTTTCCAAAATTCTCGTTTTAAAATTTTTCGTTATATCTCGATATAAATATAAATGATAAAAATATCACGCTATGAATTCCATTGTATTCCATACAGATATTTGTCCATTGTTTTATATTTATACGTCTGTTCTAGTGACGCGGAACGTAATGGAAAGGTACGAAAAAGTTACATCGAAAGATAAAACAGAGAGAAGGAAATATATAATAAAAACGGACTGCACAAGGAATGTACAAGAGAACGAGGAAGACGTATGCACACACACGCGCGCAATTGAGAAAGAAAAATAAGAAGAAAGCAGTAGCCAGGAAAATATATCGTCATCGTGAGGAAGCAGATTTTTTAGCACCTAATGGCGTAGTATGGTGTAATGTAGTTTCGTTACCAACTGTGACGCCACTGTCGTTTTATCGGTAGATTAATCCTCGCCATTTTACATATATTTACATTCTCTATTATTCATTTAGTTCATGGCCGTATTTAGCCCGCTAAACGTAAAGTTAATTACAGTTGGAAATTGGCGCGATAACAGGGATTACAATCTTATAACCATGATATAAACTTCGATTAATGTCGGAACTTTCTGAAAGTCTATACAACGTCACGCTGCCGATAAAACAGAATTAATCGTCGTCCGTATCGGCGATGTAAATATCGACGATCGATACACGCGTTCACCGTGTCGGATAGACATTGCGAACGATCGACAATGTCATACGGTGTGCAGGGTAAAATATGTACGTCGCGGACTAATCTGCGTTTTGATCGTGAATTTGTTTCTATTCCCCGATAGGAACCACCTGTCACGCACGGTCAGATAAACGGTTTTCCTATGCAAAGAATGGAACACGATGAATTATTGTTTCATTAATACGACACACCGCGAACGTAACACACGACAGAAGTTATTGTGAACAGACGCGTTAATATTAAAGTGAACGGTTGTTGCATTTTTCACGGTGACAAACGTTTCTTTGTTTTAACTTTCCAACACACCGGGCGTTCCACTTTTTCAATGATAAATTGCACGATCTGTTCTTTAGAAAATTTTTTACTCCCAAGGAATTCGATGTAACGATTCGGGATGAAATTACTGAAAAGGCTTAATGTAATTTCCTATCTCTCCTTCGCTAACGATCGCATTTGTGGGATATGTTCATTCGTTATAACTGACGTGACTAATTTTACCGAATGCTTTAGGTTTCTATATAGATGTATATCGACGTTGAAAATAGGACTTCTGTAATTTTTTAATGATCTTTGTGATGATTAATATTGAAGTTTTATCTATGAGGAGGTTCGTAATGATTATTATGTTTTTTAATTTGTAGGTGGAAGAGCTAATTTTGTGTACAAGATGGCGTTACCGATCGGTGTCACGAGTGGTGTCATCTCTACGCAACTCGTTCAAGCTTGGAGAGAAAATGGTATCCTTGCTTGCAATTTAATAAACTACAATGAATATATTTTTATTTCATTCGTTGAAAGAATTTATAAGTTCGTTATAATTATAGATTAGTATAATTGGCTGCATTTTCTACGCCATGCATCAGGAGTTTTTGATAACCTTAACATGTTAAAGTAACTTCCAACATTACCGATGCTATGAAGTGTAAAGATACCATCACTGGTAACTGTAACATTCGACATTACCGACTTAAGATACATGAAAATTATATCACAACAGAGGGCACCTTGTCTGTGGTGGTATCTGTATTATCTACACCTGTAATATCTGAGTTCAACTGTGATTAAATGCACGCTCATTCATAATACTGCAGTGAAATAAAAGAAGATCATTAATTTACCGAAATGTCATATTTGTATGACATTTGAGTGATAGAACAAGAAGGGTTACCGCACGATCGAAAGCATATCTTATTATGTTTTTTTTTACGAAAATTTTGTAAAATTGTTCCAGTGAAAGAGAATGTCGGTAAAAGCGGCAAAACCATCTGCACGTACAGCGGTACCTACATCGCCTCCAGCTGATAAAGATGTAGCCAGTTTGCAGGTTTCTTTACCTCAAATGTTGGATCTTGCATTGGGAACTCCGGAAGTAAAGAAAATTTATCTTTTACCCGACATAAATGCAAAATAATAATTCAAGAAGTGGAAGATAATTATTTTAACGACAGGTACATCGTTTTACATTCGCGTCTAGGTTGGAGCGGTAAATTTAAATATCCTCCACAATTTTCTTCATATTTTATTACATCAAATAAATCTACGATCAACTAAAGTCGAGTATCGCGGTGACGATGCTAATCGAATTAAGGTAAAATTATTTATGGTAATCCTATGTAATAAAATACCGGAATTTAATCAAATATATTAAGTAGCATATATTTTATAGACGATGGTAGGTTCGCTGAAAGCAGGACCCTCTCTTTACCTACAGGAATATAATATCATCGATGCCTCCAGTAACGTGAAAGAACGAGTACGTAGTAGTGACGCTATAAATGTGAAAGTAGATGTATTAATGGAAGGTAAGAAAGCATTATAATGTTTTAAAATTATATACGCACCTAAATATTTTTAATTTATTTATTTCAAATATTGTTGTTGTAGAATCTATAGTGAAAGATTCCAAAGAATTAATTGAATCTGTGAGTGCTCCAGTTACACAACGCGAAAAGTCTAAGGAAGAGCAAGGTTTGCCTAAAATAATATTTTATATTGATTTTTATATAAGAATATTAAAATTTATTAAAATTGGTGAAACCAAAGAGTATCAATTACGATTCAAATTATATAATATACTTATGTGCAGTTACGCCATATGCACAACCAACCGAGGGAGAGGATCTGAAAAAAACAAAAGGTGTAAGGCAAGAAATTAGCTCTGGGTCAAAAGGCGAATGTGAAACTGTCATTCTTGTTGAACCTATTATCGATGGAGCAACTCCTACTGCATTGGCTTTTAAACAACTCGAGCAAAACGTAATGAAAATATATTTTCTCATGTGGATAAATTTTATTTTATTTTTTAATATGAATTTTCATTAATGATATAATATCGCTATTCTTCAGAAATTAAATTTTATTCTTACTTAGGGGTAATAATCATTGTACCTGCGTATTATATATCGAATTTTTCTTTTCTGTTGTTGACATATGTATGATACATGGAAGAAAAAGGAAAATCTTAGTTATGGAATTATTTAATCGTTTCATGTTAAATATATCTCCGTAGGTAAACGAGCTTCAACAACGATTTCAAGCACTGGAAGACTTATCAACGACTCCAGAACTTATCGAGCGATTGAAAGGTAAAATCACTGACCCTGTTACCGACGTATGGCAAATTATCAACATTACCAAAAGATTGGACGCTAGTGAGCAAGGTATTGATAAGGTATAACTTGAGTGCTTCAATCGTTATTTAATTTGACCATGGGAGGATCTTACTGATTTTCTTACGTGCTTTTATGCAACACAAATTATCGTAGCTTCTTACTTACGTGTTTTAATGAATATTCGACGAACATAAAATGAATTATTCATATTTATAATATGCATTCACATAAAATAAATGTATATTAATATAAAATAATAATGCAGTGAATAATTCCACATAAATTAATATCTTTCTGAGCTGAAATGATTGAAATAAATTGTCAAATGGAAATTAATTCTTCTAATATAACATACATACATAACAATGAAATTCAGTAAATTTAAGTGAAGATACTTGTACTTTATTGTAATTTATTCTCCGTAACATTACAACTACAAGGATATTTTATTTTTAGTTGACGAAAATGGTACAGGATGTGATCAAGGGTGACACAGTAGGAGAAGCATCAAATCTCGAGGAAAGGATAGCGAATATAGAATATTCTTTAAGCAATTTGGATCAAGTCGTTAAGAATTTACAAATAATTGCCAAAATGGACGAAGACGAAGGTGCAGAGGCTGTCATCACTGAAATTGGTGAAGAAAAAGAACAACCTGAATCTGAACAACCTGTACAACGAATTTCATTAAGCCAGCTTTTAGGCGGTATAGATATTAAAGGAATGCACAAAGACGTGACAACCTTGCAAACGGAAATTTCCCAGATAAAAGCCGAATTAAAGGATATGAATGAGAAAATTACTACAACGGAAGCAGGTAATAAATTATTAGTTATTACTAGTAATTAATTATTTAATTAATTACCTAGTATTAATTCCGTTTATTATTTATAATTTTTCTCATTCTATTTTCATTAATATTAAAATTGATACAGAGATGAATATTAACATTAAATAATTTAAATTTTGTTATTTGATTTGAAATCTAAATTTATATAAAATAAACACCAATATTTAATATATACTTTAATATATCGATAAGTTTCTTCTTCTAATTTTTAAACATTTGTAAAATTCGTAGAAAAAGTGGAAGCCCAAGAAAAAGCAGCAGTGATAGAAAAACCGAAACATCTGACTGAAACAACACAGGAAGACGTGGAAACGAAACATACCGAAGAAACGGAAGAAGCAGTGAAGCCTGTAGAAAAAGCAGTGACGTCGAGTAAAGAAATTCGCACAGGATCACCGAAGAAACCTGCGGAGAGCAAACAGACGGAAGAAGTATTGGATTCAGGGGGATTGCAAGTCTTAAAGGAGCGAATTTCTAAATTGGAGAAAGATGTATCGTGCTTGTACGAAAAAGTGGAGAGTGCGCCAATGGCTGGTGTCGTGGGAGCTGCTGACGTCGAAGACCTAGTTTCCAAAATTAACGAAATACAATCCGATATGGAGAAAATGAATCAAACTGCCGATCGTCTGATCGATGATCGAGAAAATCGGGAAATGCATCTTAATGTTAGCATCATTACAGTAGAAAATCGATTATGCGAATTAATTGAGATAAATCAGTTCCGATAATCAGTGTGAAAGAAGCAAATTCTGAATTTTGTCGTAAATCAAATAATTGTGAATTAGAAATTATAATTTAATATTTTTAATTGTTTTTATCTATGTCCATTCATGATTCGTCTCATGATAGTCTTCCAATCTAAGTATATTACATAGCAAATTGTTTAATTTCAAGTTTTTAATTGAAATAAAAATTTTAAAAATTCGCTTAATCGACATTCTATACTATAGTCATAGTATTCTAAATTTTATTGAAACTACACGTCTCCATTTATTTTTCTTTATTGATTTTATTCTATATTTAATCCTTTCTCTATACAATTCTTCGAATTGTAAGTATTTTTATACACAAGCATGAATTTTCTATGCTCTAGAAGATTTTATAGCGATAGGATTAATTTGCTATTATAATTCTCATAATTTTTTGGACTATATAATTTTCTTATACATAATTTTATACTATGATCCTTTTAGGCACTATTGGAACAAGTAGAACTTCTGAAAACCATCAAAGCTGACAGAGAGGATCTCGAAGACGCGCTTGCAGATAAAGCTGATGCTCAGGCGATACATAGGAAGGTTTGAATCTAATTTTTACACGAGACACGAGAAAAAGAGTGAAATAAATAATGCATAAATTTAATTGATGCTCAGGTTTCTTATGACCAATTCGACGCAGCCTGCGATGATCTTGCTCAAGGCCTTGAAGACGCAATTAATAAATTAGGACATCAAGAAATGATCTGGCAGCAAGCTTTAGATGAAGTACAGAAGGAGATCGAAGGGAAAGTTGACAAAATGGAAATGTCTCCGCTGAAGGATTTCGTTAATAACAGACTGAAGACACTTCAAGATAAATTGAAGAAGGTAGCAGAGGCTAGACAAGAAATCGAAGCAGCTGGGACCAAGAAGTTGCTCAGGTAAAGCTACTATTACCTCGTCAAAATGGCACAGAGCACCAGAATAATTTGGGATAAAGTATTTTGGAAACGTAGATATATTATTCAAAATATAACATTAAAATAGTACTAAAATATACACCGGTCGACATTGTTCAAATTTTATGTTGAACTATGTGCATATAAATTGCAGAAATAAGTTATTTAAAAGTTATTTAAGATACTGTTCAACACGAATTTTATTTTGCCATATTGATTAGGTCATCCTTGCAGAGTTTACTTTCTAGGCCATGAATCTGTAATTGAAATTGCTCTGTCGCGCTCAGTTTTAGAAGAATGTGAATTCGTTAAAAAATGCACTTTTTTAGATAAAATGAATTATTACACGGTAATTAAGAATGTTAGAAGATTCGTTCTTATTTTGAAAGTTAGATGAGGGTATCCTTAGCTTATCAGTGTCCATAATTATAATTATTTGAGCTTCTGAATAATTACAGAATATATAGGACTGATTATATCGGTATTGCGAGCTACTTTTAACGTTGCTGCGAGCTTCCTAGTGAAGCTAGGAGAGCGAGCTTTGGTTATGTGAGAGCTTACAGTGTGCCCTACGAGTACGTATGGCTTTCGCGAGCTTTCGAGCTTGCATGATTTTTTACTGATTTTTGGTCGGAAGATTTCGATCTGAGAGTGAGTTGAAAATGTAGACATTTTTCGATATCGTCCGAATCGTTTGCGGGGTGGATCATTCTGATGTACATTTGCGTAGCTTTCATGTGTGTAAATTGCATGGGCGGTGGTCACGCGGTTCGATTTTTACAGTGTTTCAAAGATAGCATCTATGGGACTAAATATATCCATGAAAAGTTTTCGGCCAATTTCGCGATTTTGTATCAGGATAACATAACGTGCAAGGAAGTCGTCCATTGTGACAGTTCCAAGAAATGACGTCATTTCCAAGAATTCCCGGTCAATACTTTTGCCGCCTTGAAGAAAAGTTTCTAACCAGTTTCACAATTTTGTATCAGGAGAACATAATATGACAAGAGGTCTATCGCCGAGCCATTTCTAAGAAATGACGTCATTTCCAAGAATTCTTCGGACAATATTTTTACAGCCTCTGCGAGAAATCTGTGGTGAATTTCACGATTTGGTATCAGGATAACATGACATGAAAGGAGGTCTATCGCCGAGCCAGTTCCAAGAAATGACGTCATTTCCAAGAATTCTCGGTCAATACTTTTCCCGCCAAAGTGGTCAATACTTTTCCCGCCAAAGTGGTCAATACTTTTCCCGCCAAAGTGGTCAATACTTTTGCCGCCAACGTGGTCAATACTTTTGCCGCCAACGTGGTCAATACTTTTCCTGGCTGGCCGTAAAATTTTCGGCCGATTTTGCGATTTGGTATCAGGATAACATGACATGACAGGAGGTCTATCGCCGAGACTGTTCCAAGAAATGACGTCATTTCCAAGAATTCTCGGGGAAATACTTATGCTGCCTCGGCGAGAATTTTCCGCCAATTTCACGACTTTGTACTAGGGTAACATAACATGATAGGAGGTCGCTCGTCGACAGATTCTTAGAAATGACGTCACTTTCCAGGAATTGTATTGAGACATATTTCGCAGCGTTTGCATGAATATACAGACTACACATTGCAGAAGATTTTAATTATTTTACTTACCTTACTTACCTCACCTACTTTACTTACCTTACATACCTTACTTCCTATGGTTTATTCTTCTTACTTCATATATAGCTTTAACAGATATTACCCACTCTTAATTTTCAAGATTCGAGGAGAACATTGAAAATTTATAAGAGATAGGATATATCTTAAACTTTGTGCGTAGCTTTTAGCTTGGTATCGTTTTCCAAAAACTATTCCTTAGAAAACGATACCAATTACCAGGTCTCACCACGTGGAGGTGGCTACGCGTCGAGACCCGACATGCGCCCTAGTGGCGCAGCCTGCTGGCGCTACCTGTATCAAAGGTACCCTAATCTAACTTGGAGCGAATTAAGTTAAAATGACTCTACTGACACTTTATTATATTTCGTGTCTTACAAAAGGGGTTTCGGTTCGGTATACTGAAACTCTACTGTCGCAACGCTAAGATATGTTCGAATTCCCATAAAAATAGGGAATGAAATATCAAACACGCGAGCTAATAGAAAATCTCGACGCGCCCGAACGAGTTCGCGATTATTCGAAAGACCGACTAGCCTAGGCGATGTACTCCCGTGTACAGAGATAACTTCATACCTCGGCACCCTCCCGATCGGGCCTAGCTCAATTCCAGTCACTGTCGCACTCGCCAAGACTTACACGTGGACCAAGGATAGTCCCTGAACCAATGAAACTTCTAGTGTCAACGCGAGGGCCCTGCTGGGCGGTTGCCGGCCAAGACAGACACTTCGCATCCCAGCCACACGGGGTAGAACTTAATCATCCCTGTGGTCTAACCGTAGATGGTACTAGTCCGTCAGCCAGCATGTGCCCGAGCCCCAGTCGCGTACGACTTAGGCAGCGGACCGCCCCGTCGAGGTCAGAAGACGCACTGATCCGAGGGGGTCACCCTGGAACCCGATGCATGACGAGATTGACAGTGACTGGAAATGAGTGTCGGAGACGAGTCGTGAGGATGACTTACGAAGCATGTACTTATCGAGTACACGAGAGCACGTCGCGTAGGCTAGTCGGTACTTACGAACGATCGCGATTATCGCGAGAACAATTATGTTCTATTTGCTAAACGAGGGGGATAAGAAAATGATAGAGAATTTATAAATTTCGCTCCAAGTTAGGTAGCTTACCTTTGTACAGATAGCGCGCACATGATACTTAGTCTATGGATCTATCTTATGATTACTTAAAAGTAAACGCACGCATCGTTCATTGATGTGTCGCAAACAGAATCTTGAGAAACCTAAAAGCTAAAACAGAATATATTATTGTTAATATGTAGCTGAAAGGAAAGGGATTAGTACGAGGAAACCATCAAGGATAATAACCAAATGGAACGAGCAAGCCAACGACGAGACCTGAGCAACATAACTACGAGACAGAAACATTCCAACGGTGAGATATAAACATACCAACGAGGAAGCGCTCGAGTATTATACGAAATACTCGAACGCTCTAACGAAAACAAATCGAACGGAAGTCGTAAAATTTGTGAAAGGAAAGATTTAGCCAACGATGAGACATAAGTAAACCAACGACGAAGCATTCGAATATTGTACGAAATACTCGAATGCTGAAACAAAGAGACAAATAGAATGAAAGAAATAAAATCTGGAAGAAGAAAAATAATTAGAACCTGAAAGAAGAAATTATTGTTAAATTATTCAAGAGAGTGGACAATGGCCACTGAATAGCCATTGATCTAGCCAACGATGATATACAAATAAACCAACGACGAAGCATTCGAATATTGTACGAAATACTCGAATGCACAAACAATGAAATCTAGAATAAAGGAAATAGAATCTGAAAGAAGAAAGATAATTAAAGCCTGAAAGAAAAAATAATTAGAACCTGAAAGAAAAAATAATTAGAACCTGAAAGAAAAATATTAACGCGCACCGTCCGAAGTCGAACCGACAACTGGCTCGAGCCTTCACGCGGGCCCCTTATATAGCGGCGGCCGGCCGAATTCCCCACCCCAATCGAAAATTTCCGAACTTCACCGATTTTATTAATTATTAATTTTCCGCTGTAATAGCCAATAATTTAATAATTTTTTTACTGGTATTAAAAGTTTACATCGTGAACTATTTGTTAATAATAATATTAATTTGTTATTAACAATTGGTGTAATAATTTTTAAACTTTTTGTAAATTATAAGTAAATTTTAATGTAATTATACGTTGTAAGTTCAAGTAATATGCAATAATTTATTAATTTCTTCACTTTTATTATAAATTTACGTTATAAACAATCTGTTATTAATAATAAATTTAATAATTAATTTAATTTTTTATAAATCATAAATACATTTTAATTTAACTTTTGTACTATATTCTTTTTACAAATTATTTGTACATTTTAACATAAGGACATAAGTTCAAGTAACAGCTAGTAATTTATTAATTTTTTCACTTTTATTATAAATTTATGTTATCAACAATTTGATATTAACAATATTAATTTGTTATTAATAACAAATTTGATAATTCATTCATTTTTAATAAACTTGTAAGACAACGATGCACCTCCTAACTTGCTTTATATGTAATACTTCAAATTAACCAAAAATTGTTTTTTAGAAAAACTTAAATTTTTTGAAAACTGAGAATGATAGAGCAATTTCGATTACCGATTCATGGCCAGGAAAGAAATCTCCGTCAAAATCACCTAATAGATAATATAAATTGAAGAGAAAGTTAAAATTTGTTGGACAATGTAATCTGACTACTCAAATACCTTATGAGATTTCATAGATATTATGTGAAATTTTTCATGTGTTATTAGAGATGTTCAATGCATATCTTGCGATAAAGATGTGGTCATGAGAATGGATGGGGGCCATAAATTCAAGGTGGAGACATTACCATGCACCGTGAGCATGAAGCCGTACCTAACCTATGAATTGGATCAGGTTAGAAAACAACACAGGAGGTTACCTCATAGTAGAAATATGATTCAATTTGAGGCAGCCGTGCAGGAGGAGGCAAGAAAGCAAAAGAGCGCAAGAACGGATACACTTGTGAAGACTCCTAGGTGCATATGAATAATATTACTTCAGATTATTACGACTTCATATATTATTCTAATTTTCAGACAGTAATACATTGTAATAGATAGATTTTAATACACGTAACAACGCAAAGCAATACATTTTTACATTAATCCTTCTCAAATTTTATTTCTATAAAGAATTCTATAAAGAAAATTAATATATCGTCACTTTGTATTAAAACAATTGTAATGAAATTTTAGGAAGGAGAAAATTTTGTTCGAAATATATATTTCTCTGTTAGAGATCATCTCTGCAATCGATACTGTGGTGGAAGTCACACGATTACGACTCCTCAGCAGAGGGTAATGCGAGTGGGTCATTTCCTCACTCAGTGGGGACCGGAAATAGTTCAGCTGACGGAAGGGATGATAAAGGGAACGGACGGTAAGATGTATAAAAGCCGACGAATGCCAGATAAAATCGATGTCTGCGGGCCTGCATATTGCGACGAACGTGACGACCTTCGATCAACGGTAATTATTCATTTTTAGCGTCCTCTTCAACTTCGAAATTAATTGGGATAATTGCATTTCAGGACAGACAATCGATATCCTCTGTACCGTCGCGAAATACCGTGAAGCAAGCTTCCAGTAATTCGAGTAAGTTAAAGATGAATAAAAATTTGATATCATTACTTCCATAAATATATTATTATTTATAACGATGAACCATAAGTCAATGATGAATCAAAAGTCGAGGAGTGGTGATTCTGTAATAATAATGACAAAATTATTATAGGGAAACGGATTGTAAAAAGGCATTCACGAGAGATAAACAAAGAAATAATAGAAGAGGTAAGTAAATTGGAAAAGTTACGCGAATAATAATATATAATTGTAGATATTACTTGAAGTAACATTTAATTTGCGTTTGTCCTGCTTGTAGTTTGTAGAAACACCAGTAACAGAAACCGAAGACCAGGAGTCAGTTGGTGTGCCCATCGATACAGCAGGACCTGGAGATCGTGTTGTTCGATACAGAGAAGAAGAAGAAATGGGAGAACCAGATTAACTGTCCATTGGAAATTGTCCTAAGCATAACTTATACCGAGACGTTACTTTAATATCTTGTATCAAATAATTGTAACAGAGCGAGACATTATATATTAAAGATTAAAACTGTTAAATCTGTATTCTCTTTCAATCCTTTCTACCTTCGTCTATAATTAATTAGCACAGATAAGAATTATTCTAGACTTACAAGGAGAGTGCAAGTCCTTTGGGTCACAGATTTAGTTGAAACATTGCAGGTTTGTAGATATCGTCATGCAATTTGAGAATACATATCATTATAACGGCAATTACTCAATAGTTTTTGAAATATTTACGATCACCACTAAACTTTTTATTTAATAACACAGATTCTTCATCATCATCCTCTGCTTCTTCACCAAATGATAAAAGATTGAAATCTCTGTAACAAAATTTTCCATTACAAAGAATACTATCAGGGCTAAATTCTGCAAAAATATATGATTTTTACTTTACTCCCGCTGGTTTAGTTTTTGACCTGTCCTTTACTTCTTCACTTTCCTGTACAATTATTCTTGGTAAAATATCGGAAAATGGATTGTTCAATATTTCAGTTCTCTTATTTTTGGAGGATAAAGTCGCCTATCATCCTACAAAAAATAGGAAATATTATATTTATATTAGTTCTTGATATATTTTTTTGTAAACATTAAATCTACATCATGTACAAGTGCTTTTTCAAGTTTAAGCATGTTATATATAGTTTCTCCAATAACTTTACCAAAGATTGTATGTTTACTCTGCAATTCTGGTGTAGAACCAAGAGTAAAGAGAAATTCGGAACCATTGTCATCTTTTCCACCATTAGCCATAGCAATTAAACCTCATCCACAGGAACGGAATCTTGTACAAAAATCGTCCTAAAGACATATATCCAATAATTATTTTTAAATAAAAAAGGAATTAATTTTATTTTTAAATGTAGCCTCACCTTAAATGGTTCTCCATATATTTTACTACCTTCTCCTGTACCTGCGGGATCACCACCTTGTGTTATGAATCCTTTGATAATTCTGTGAAGTATAGTGTCATCCCAATAACCATCCACACTTAATTGTATAAAATTTCTACATGTTTTGGAGTTTCTTTGGCCCATAGTTCTGGCTCAATATCACCAACAGTTGTTTTCTTTACAACCTAGTTATAACAAATATATTAGTTTAATTAATGTAAAATACTTCTAAAATCAAATTTATTAAACTTTATTATTTATTATTGTACTTCAAATTAGAAATTATTCTGTATATTAATATAGAAATTTAGAAAGAAAATATTGTATATTGGTTAAATTTTTAAAAACATATGCAATACATTGAAATATTATTAACTAATACTTATTACCTTACCCTTAGTGGCTGGCCCATGCATATAAAAATTACTCATGTTGGTAAGTTTCCTATAATAAAAAAATTCCTTAGTCAATAATATTTCATATTAAATCGATAGTAATTTAAAAATCAGTCAACCAAATGGTTCATATCCAAATCAATCGAGTTAAAAAAGTATTTACTATACATACATAGATGGGACAAACCTAATCCAAAAGTCTAATTTCGGAAATATAAACAAAAAGGCAATTACGCAGCACGATTTCACAGCCACTGACACATTCAGCACTATTTCTCGAAAACGCACACTCGAAATAGGAAAAATATATCCAATCCCGTTAAGGAAAAAATCACTCTACGAGAATATGTTGAAAAATCCGATTCAAAAAGCCTAATTCAAAAAATAGAAGCCAAAAGAGTCTATTGCGCAGCACGATCTGTCAGCCACTGACACTTTTGGTACTATTTCTTGAAAACGCACGCACGAAACAGAAAAAAAATATCCAATCCCGTTAAGGAAAAAATCACTCTACGCGAATATGTGAAAAAATCCAACTCAAAAAGCCTAATTTCGGAAATAGAAGCCAAAAAGGTCTATTACGCAGCACGATTTCACAGCCACTGACACATTCGGCACTATTTTTAGAAAACGCACGCTCCAAACAGAAAAAACAGATCCAATCCCGTTACGGAAAAAATCGCTCTACGAGAATATGTGGAAAAATCCGATTCAAAATGCCTAATTCAAAAAATAGAAGGCAAAAAAGTCTATTGCGCAGTACGATCTGACAGCCACTGACACATTCGGTACTATTTTAGAAAAACGCACAATCGAAACCGAAAAAAAATATCCAATCCCGTTAAGGAAAAAATCACTCTACGCGAATATGCGGAAAAATCCGATTCAAAATGTCTAATTCAAAAAATAGAAGCCAAAAAAGTCTATTGCGCAGCACGATCTGTCAGCCACTGACACTTTCGGCACTATTTCTTGAAAACGCACGCACAAAACAGAAAAAAAATATCCAATCCCGTTAAGGAAAAAATCACTCTACGCGAATATGTGGAAAAATCCGACTCAAAAAGCCTAATTTCGGAAATAGAAGCCAAAAATGTCTATTACGCAGCACGATTTCACAGCCACTGACACATTCGGCACTATTTCTAGAAAACGCACGCTCCAAACAGAAAAAAAATATCCAATCCCGTTACGGAAAAAATCGCTCTACGAGAATATGTGGAAAAATCCGATTCAAAAAGCCTAATTCAAAAGATAGAAGCCAAAAAAGTGAATTGCGTCGTACGATCTGACAGCCACTGACACATTCGGCACTATTTCTTGAAAACGCACGCACGAAACAGAAAAAAAATATCCAATCCCGTTACGGAAAAAATCGCTCTACGAGAATATGTGGAAAAATCCGATTCAAAAAGCCTAATTCAAAAGATATAAGCCAAAAAAGTAAATTGCATCACACGATCTGTCAGCCACTAACACATTCGGCACTATTTCTTGAAAACGCACGCACGAAACAGAAAAAAAATATCCAATCCCGTTAAGGAAAAAATCACTCTACGCGAATATGTGAAAAAATTCGGTTCAAAAAGCCTAATTCAAAAGATAGAAGCCAAAAAAGTGAATTGCGTCGTACGATCTGACAGCCACTGACACATTCGGTACTATTTTAGAAAAACGCACAATCGAAACCGAAAAAAAATATCCAATCCCGTTAAGGAAAGTATCACTCTACGCGAATCTGTGGAAACATCCGATTCCAAAAGCCTAATTCAAAAGATATAAGCCAAAAAAGTAAATTGCATCACACGATCTGTCAGCCACTGACACATTCGGCACTATTTTAGAAAAACGCACACACGAAACCGAAAAAAAATATCCAATCCCGTTAAGGAAAAAATCACTCTATGCGAATATGTGAAAAAATCCGGTTCAAAATGCCTAATTGAAAAGATAGAAGCCAAAAAAGTGAATTGCGTCGTACGATCTGACAGCCAGTGACACATTCGGTACTATTTTAGAAAAACGTACAATTGAAACCGAAAAAAAATGTCCAATCCCGTTAAGGAAAGAATCACTCTACGCGAATCTGTGGAAGCATCCGATTCAAAAAGCCTAATTCAAAAGATATAAGCCAAAAAAGTCTATTATGTAACACGATTTCACAGTCACTGACACAATCGGCACTATTTTTAGAAAACGCTAGATCGAAACCGAGAAAAAATATCCAATCCCATTATGGAAGAATTCACATTACGCTGATAAATGTAAAAAACCGGAATCAATAGCCTAATTTTGAAGATAGAAAGCAAAAAAGTCAATTGCGCAGCACGATCTGATAGCCACTGACACTTTCGGCACTATTTTTCGGAAACGCACTCTCGAAAAGCAAAAAAAATATCCAATCCCGTTAAGCAAGAATTCACTCTACGCTGTTATATCGAAAAATTCTAACCGAAAAGTCTAATTGTAGAAATATAGGCGAAAAAAGTGTACTGTGTAGAACGATTTCACTGGCCCATGCTTTTCCGTTGCTTTGTTTCATATATGCACCTTAAATCGTAAAATAGTCGCCCTACTGGTTGGAGAACAATCTATTCTATGCAAGAGTAATGAAATATCTGAATCCGCAATCAAAATTTAGTATGTAATAGCGATAATACATAATTATGTTGCAATTGAACGTCAAGATCGAAGAGAAATTGAAAAAACTATTAAAAAGCTTTCTATTCAGTAATGTTGATCAAATATTCTAATGGAAATCTCTATCGAAATCTAGAATCTTCTACAGCAGATTGTAACGGACAATGCGGTAGTATTATAGAATCCCGCACTCACACCACTTTATTCTCCACATGTATCGTAATATGATTTGCACTATGCAACATCCCTTTTTCCACATGTAGTATATTACTACCCAAGAAATGTTCACAGTTAGTAATCTTGAACTTCGTAAAAGAATTATAACGTCAATTAGCGATATCACTACTTCCCGAAACGTTTTCAGATTTAATATTTCACTTTGTCCCGTGAGAATATTCCACCATTTGTTACCGGTATGCCCGCTTGCCGCCAACTGGAAGTTGGCTGCAGCCGGATACGCTAGGTATTTTTGTAGCGGGAAAATGTTGCAACTTTGAAATAGCTATGTGCTTAAATACCGTTGTAAAATATCAAACGATGTTTCTTATATGTATTAATATCGCTGAAGCAAATATAAATATATTTCTGTTACGAAAAATTCCAAATTTCCATAATTAATTCATGAACATGAATTACTAATTATTCCATTATAATAATTGATTACTATTGAGTAGTTGCCGCTATAATGATATATTTTCTCAAACTCCATGACGATATCTACAAACCTGCAAAGTTTCAACTAAATCGGTGAACCGAAGGACTTACACTCTCCTTAATAATCTGAAATTTAATAATAGTATAATATACTATAGAATTGTTTTAATGAAATTATGAAATATAAATTCACTGAAGGAACTTTACTTCAAAGGAACATGCAATGACGATTAAATATAGCTCAGGAAGAAGAGGATACAAAAAGCAGCGAACCTCGTTTTATTAAATGTTTTATTATTAAGAGGGAGTTTCGGAGTACACAAGACTATCTAGTGAAGTCGATTTGGAACATCGGTGGTCTGTCATGCTAAAACAAAAATACCGGATCGCACCACGCATCGCGCGACCACACTAGATCGCTCTTCGTTTATTGCACATCACGCCGTTCGAAAACCGTTTACACAATGTACACAGCGCTCGAATTGTGTCTATATAATATCGGACTTGTTTCCTGTTTCCCTTTCGATTACTTCCAATCTTACGTTGGATTGTACCCTCTACAAACGACTATGCGCTAGTGTTTCTGGTAATAATAATAGAATATTTATGTATACGTATAATGGTGTATACGTTGGAGCTAAATGCTACTTCATATAAATTTCAAGGTACAGGAAGTATCTACAAGTTAGTATCTACCACATAATTTACGACTGCTTTGTTCTTGTTTTTTTCTTTTTTCTTTATTTTGGTGAATGGCGTGTTAATCTACGTTTGCTAATATCTAATAATAATAAGATTACCATGAATTACAACGCTATGATCTTACGATTAAATTAACGGTATACACGGAACCATGACAGTAAGATCATTGGCTTATAACGACATAATGCAATAAATAGAATGCCAAATAAATATACGTACAGATAGATTATACTTTTTTCCCATAATCATCCGTTAAGGGTAGGGGACAATATAATGTCTTAAATATTAACATGGATATGCATTATCGATTACAGTTAATAATACTGGCAGCTTAAAGTACAACGTGTATGTAATTACACTCAACCTAATGAAAAAGGAATGGTAGAGAGTGCCGAATACAACGTTGGTAAGTACAGGTATGAAATTAATCAAATAAATACGCTACGACTAGTATCACGATCACGCGTGATTTCCACTGAAATCAACAAATTGGGATGGAACGTATCCACCGATAGCCAAACAATGACTACGGAAATCATGAAAAATTCTACCGGCTGAACTTTATGGCACTCGCTTACGTGTGATGTGGGTTCTAGATCTTCTAATCAATGAGAAGTAAAATCTTTGGTTACGTGCCACCATGGACTAGATGACCAACAGAAAACTCGTTCACAACCGTTGCGAATCGAATCCTTACCTGGAAATAATTATTGTAACACCACGGACGTCTCTCGTGTCGCGCCTAATTACGCGTCGTTGCTGATTACCCAATTACAATAGCGACTTAATCGTTAACGTTATCATTAATCGTTATTACTATTACGCTAGCATTATTATTAGTATTATTATTATCGTTATCATAATCGTACGTACGAGAATATTGCACACAGCGACCAACAGACATGGATAAAGGGAACTAAGTAACAGATCACAGGTGAAACTAGGCTATCTCTGTAACAAATTCATATCACATGAAAAAATATGTATCGGTTGCCTCCTCTCACAAAAATCTCCCAAAAATAAGAGACTGTCGGACGGATGACTCGAGTGACGAGCCATCGATGGTTCGGATTGGCTGACCTCGATCATCTTTATTCGCTTCCTCTTTCCCGTTTCGACTTGCACTTCCTTACTGGTCAGCCCGGACGAAAAAGCATTATCATTATCATCATCTTCGCGTCCTTTCTCTCTTTTCTTATCGTTTTCGATTCGCAGTACCAACGTAAAGTAACTGTCGATCAATTTACTGGTCCGAGCCTAATCGCTTATCAACGATGACGAACAACTAAACCCTGACTAAATGATTACACGATTAGCGGTAAACTTTGGCAATTAAACCGCGGCCGTAACCGCGTTACTTCGTTCACTTCCTCCTTCCTCTTGCTTTTCCTCGCACGAACGAAAACACGACTTAGTAGTTCTTTTCTTTGGCTTCCAGCTCTTTCGTAGAGGCCACGTCGACCATCTACGTGTCTATCTAAACCTAAGTACGTATTATCTCACACCTCGCTAGATTATCAGCTTGTAGCACGACAATTCTGATCCCATCGATAGTTTCTTACACAAAGCTCGCGGCTCTGCGAGCCACGAGCACAAGGAACAACCATTTTGTAAAGCTCTTGCGCTGTTTCCCCGAACTCTGCTTTCCCCGCAATAAAACGCTCTGTCATCTCAGACCATCAAGACTCTTGACAATTTCTTATACACATAAACATTACATACGTTTCCTAGACATTAGAATCCTTTTGAAAATCCAGAGTTTCTTTTTTCTTTCTTTCTTACAATCTCCAACAAGTCCTCCCTTTCGTTATGCAACCAACTACTTTTATAAAAGCCACTTTACAGATCAATTAGGTTCAAGGAATTGATCCTTTTCTCGAAATTAAAGTACACACACCTCTAACAAAGAGGTAGATTTGCGCGATGCTGTTATGGGGAAGACGACACAGATTCTATATGAAATGTTCCTCGAATATCTGATGCGATCCTTGAACGCATGTCTCATGTACAAAAACGCTTTTCATTTTGCTATTGTGTCCGATATGGAACAACGAAAGCTCGTCGCTAGGGTCGGGATAATATCTTCAAAGCGTTGCACAATTAACATCTTAGGTCAACTAATCCTTCTCGCGGCTAATAAAGCTACCATTCGACGCAGGGTAAGCGTCGTTGCGATCGTTAAGGGATTACGTAAACCAACAGGATTAACTTCAAGGTCGCTTGCTAATCCTACAGAAACTTTTCACTGATTACAATCTTTGTACTGTGTTATTCCCGTGAATAGTTTCGTCTACCTCAATCGATTCAATCGCTGCTCTCTCTCGTTTTGCTCTCGATTCACCTCGGAAGCTCGAAAAAATTAGTCGCAATACATCCTCAAAATTGGAACGCGAGACTAGAATGAAAATTTCAATGGAAGTACCAAGTGTCTCGTGTGTACTCTAGATTTTCTCGTAGAATATCGTTTCCCATGCACAACAATTCCCTCTCATTCTTCTCTTCGCTTTTCTTTCCTTCTTATAAACAACTTTCAGAGTACTGTTCAGGTTTTGTGAGTATTCTTTGAAGGTAAAAGGGATATCAAAAAATGGGAAGCACCTTAAACGGCGCTACGATAGATGCGCTACAAAAGCTGAGCTATGACTGGATGCAGAAGACACATGTGTTCGGCGCCACGTATCGGAAGACGGTTCACGCTGAAGTGACGAACCATTTCCGGGATGCTGTCGAACGGTTTGCTGAACTGACCCAGAATGTACGCGTTCAGTTCTTCGTTCTTTTGGATGCGCATATGCATGAAACCACGGGCACTTCTGAAAATGTAAATACGATATTCAGTAAAGTGAAAAACACATTTTGTCAGATTATTTTCAACTTTTTTCATGTACCAAATTCTGCAATACGTGAAAATTAAAACAGTATACCTTCGTGTACGGAATACAAAGCAATTTCTGCTGCAGCAAAATTGAATCTAGATTAAACTCATCGTGTGCATGAAATTGTAATTCCCTCTTGAATTATTGCAGCATACAGATTACAACATTTTCTACCAATATTGTAGTAAAATGCGAATTTATAAAGGGAATAACAATTTTATATTTTTAACAGAAATTTCTTTCTCTCCTTATCAACAAAATTTTACCTCCTTTTTCTACTTGTTAGGAGAGTATTGATTACAATGTATCACTGTCGTGAACTTACTTCAGGGATAAGGAATAATCTTGTTTGGTTGATTCGCTGTTCCTCACCAAGTAACTTCCTTCTCTCAGGAGTCTCAGGACAGCTTCCGCCTCGATTCTTGTAATGGATCCATGGTACCACCTGCAAGAAGGGGAAAGAATTATTTATTTCGAACTGCAATGGAGATTTTTAAAAGCATCCAGAAATTCCAATACCCCATTTAAAATATTTACACAAGCAAGGTGAGAGAAGACTATGAGAAAATAACTCCAATGACACCATGAACAATAGCTACCGAAACTAAATAGTTAAATATTTCCTCCAGACTAATATTTAACTTGGGAATTTGCTTATTTCCGCAGCACCTACCACAGAAAATTTGCACGGATGATTTAACTCCCACAGAATTCATTCCCAGAACAAATAATAAATTTTCTAGCTTGCATTATACATGATTATTAAATAATAATTCTATATTGTTTGACTATACTATTGTCTAAATTCTGTTAGACATAGGTGTTCTTCAATAAGTGAACAATTGAAACGAAAATTATTGGATTGTCTGGAAAGATCGTGCCGATTTTAAAGGAAAATTGAAAATGAACTTGATTTTCTTCAACATTAAAAGGCGTATAAAATTGACAAAAATTAACCTATCGTAACCAAATTTTTTTCCAAAAATATTTGAAGTACAGTCTTTTACTATATGTACTCATGTCATTTGTTTTCAATTGTTCTGATTGATATTTAGACCTGTCCTTACACCACCTACTAAAAATCGGCACGATCTTTCCATACAATGCGATAAAAATTAAAAATTAAATTCAGATTGCACATTCTGATTGCACATCCTGTACTTTCCAATGACAAGTTAACTCATCAGCCCTGCTTAATATGTCAACACACTGCGTATGGCACTCTGCTCACGCTTCCAGGGCCCGCAATTTTTTGGCCATCCAGAAATATATTAACTCTTTGACTGCCATGCCAAAATTACATGTTTCACTCAGGACGCCACAGGTGTACTTTGATTATTCGAAGCATATAATGGCAAAATAATAGTAACAATAAATTGGTGATACAATATTCTTATCCAATGGAATGTTTATCTTATTGGCGATCACGGGTGACCACTAGTGGCGCTTTAATAACGATTGACAGTCAACTAACTGTCAATTGTCATTCAATTTTTACAATTGTAAGTAGTTCAAGCGCTCAGGATATCAATGACCATTGTGGTGTCACAGAAGAAACTATGACCAGTCATATATGACCAACATGGCAGTCAAAGTGTTAAAAATATTAAACAAATTTTTACGCTCTTGGAATGTTGACATTCACTTATTTCGCTAACCATTTGTAAGCAGAATACGCGAGACTTCGTTACCCTGATAACGTAACAAGAAAATCTATTCTTAATTCCTTAAATCATCGATTAAGTCGAAGAAACCTGGAAACGAGATATCTCGTCGCCGAGCCACAACATTTAGCTTACTAAAGACAAAATATCTCGTCACCGTACGCAATGTGTTAAATACATATAACATTAGCATCTAGCCTAGAACTCTAACCTCAATTTTCAATGATCTATTTCACCGTCTTCTCTCACACCTTCGATGCACAGGACATTCATTTATTTTTCATATTCTCGATAGTCTCTCTCGAATTTACAATAAAAATCTTCGCAAGTTCCACGAGAAGGGAAGATTCCTCATGTAACGTCCTATGTATCGAATCTCTTCGATTTCCAAGAACGCTTATCACGCGCCAAATTAATATTGCGTGATTAGTTTTGTAATATAAAGGATCCCTAGTGTGTTGTTAAAATAGATTGTTTATTTACAGTAAAAGTATATAATAGTTATAGTAGAGACGTTTATCGGAGTATCGTTTCGAACACGCGTTTATAAGTATATGTACGATGTTTCAGTGATTGGTGAGAAGAACCGACTTCTCAATTTTGGTCTGTCTTGTGTCTCGTCGTGTCCTGTCCGGTGTTTTCTCCAGTTTGGTTCTGATTGGTTAGGATACATATTAGTGAAGGAAAAGTAAAAATTTTTGATTGGACAGAGGGTGTGACGGAAGGACCTTTGGCTGAGGAGTAGAGAACTGTCAAGGAGCCGATTTTCGATTGTCAATGACGTGATTTACAAGTGGTGTCCATCGCCTTGGTAGGTCTGTTGCACGTGAGTCCAATCTGTTGGGTCCGGTACTTGTAAATTTTCTGAACTTTCGCATACAGATATATGACTTAATCCTCTGAGAGGGCTGCGAGGCACGTCTAACCCTCGGCGTAACAGTCGTAATGCAAAATAATACAGTCTATAAAATTATCAAAAATTAAAGTAAGAGTTATGTGCTATGGACACGCTCTCCGGGACGGAACACCTCGGGAAAGGCCGATGGCTCGACGAAAGCAGGATCCAGACACACTGGCGACAAAGTTACGCAAGCGATGAAGTCCGCAGGACGTACCCTTGTCTTTCCAGAGGGAGCTCGACGTCAACGAGATCGGCGGATCCGCGGGCGGTGCTAATCTCCAGTGGCAATCCTAGGCTCAGACCCCCTGGTTTTTTCGGGGCTAGCTGACCGGTGTTCCCGCTGTTGTTCGCCCCGTTTCCAGCGTCCAGATTCAGTGTCATCTTCGGCCGCGCCAGACCGCCGCCTGAAATGAGTCACGCGACAGTTAGACGCCGTGAAATTCCCCGGGGTAAACATCGATTATACACGTACACCACGCGATAGACGACGCGAGGAAACCACCCTGTTCGCAGATTTTACGGCATCCCTCCCTGTAATTGGAACAAATCGAACCTCCGCCCTGCTAAGATTCAACGCGACAGCAAGTGAATTCCCAAGTGTGATATACAACGCCGGAGTACGCGAGAGGTAGGATGATTATGAGAATGGAATCGTTCGAGGAGGGTTTAGGGTAAACGGGTTTGTATCTGGACGTTGACGAGGAGACGGTTTTATGGCGGATGACGCCATGTTGCGAATGTAAACACGTACTGGGCTTGGCAATTTTCGAAATATCGTGTTATTTAATTTTTAAATCTCGGTTCTCATTGGAAGATACGACTTTTCGTTGCAAATTTGCATTGGGGGTTTCTAGGCTTTTGTACTGTATTGGTGGTATTATGGGGTTGCATTCGGGTTGAAAATTTTTGGAATATCGTACTATATAATTTTTAATCCTCGTTTCTGAATGGAGGATACGATTTTTCATTGCAAATTTGCATTGGAGGTTTGTAAGGCTTTTGTACTGCATTGATGGTATCATGAGGTTAGCAATTTTCGAAATATCGTGTTATTTAATTTTTAAATCTTGGTTCTCATTGAAGGATACGACATTTTATCGTAAATCTCCATTGAAGGTTTATAATTCTACGTAGTGGATTGGTGCTACTATGGGTTTGGAAATTTTGGAAATATCGTGTTAATTAATATTTAAACCTCGTTTCTGAATGAAGGATGCAAATTTGTATTGTAAATTTGCATTGGAGATTTGTGGTCTTTTCTACTGCATTGGTGCCATTACAGGGTTGGCAATTTTCGATGAACCGCATTATTTAATTTTTAAACCTCGTTTTTGAATGAAGTGTACAACTTTTCAGAATATGGTTTGTAATAGAATTAATGAATTATATGACATAATGGAATCGTTCGAGGAAGGTTTCGAGTAAGCTGGTTTATATCTGGACGTTGACGAGAAGGCGATTTTATGGCGAATGACAAGATGTCGCGTTTACTAGGTTAAGACACTTCGACCACTTGACGATGCTCGAGATAGCGTATTATTTAATTTTTACGCCCTACTCAGGTTTGAGAAATACAATTTTTCATCAGAAATTACCGTTGAAGATTCTTAATATTCTCCTATGACAAATTCTCTCGGACTTAATTTTCATGAAATGTGATTTCTTTGCACTCGAGTGGCCATTTTCAGACGCCATTTAATAAACTTTTGAGTTAATTAATATATATTAATTCAAAATAATTCAACGTGTTACTTCATATACGATTTCTTATTTACTATTTTAACTATTTTACTATTTATTCACTATTAATTTAAATTTACTTACTATTTTATTATTTTAACACATACCGCTCACGAGTTTTATCGCGTTTCGCGCGCCATCTGTTAAGGATCTTAGATATCAACACTGTCTTGTCAAAACGTGTGGTCTCTTACATATGTCTTAGAGATTTCTATACGGTATTTCTAAGCAATGTGTTAAGAATTATCCTTGACTTGATAGCAGAAAATTTATGAATTGCTATTTCTCCACCGAATGCAAAAGGTTAAAATGCGTTAAAATATCATCATGAAACGATCGAAAGCGAGGAGCATCGACAGAGGGAAGAGCCAGAAAAGACCCTTAAGCAGAGTGAAATATGTAAAGAATAAACCTTCTACGACAGGAAGACCTTTAATTTTAATTCGTGTTCCTTCGGTCCCCCAAATCATGTCTACGAATTATATCATTATAATTCTTTAACATTATATATAATAATTTTCTTACCCTATACACTCTTGAACCGACAGCTTACGTCCATCGAGTTGAAGGACTTAATGCCAAGGTTGACAGTTCTGAAGATGATTAAAGACACCTTCGAAGGCGGATAAAAGAGCAGGAGAAAAACGAGACAAGGTAAAAGAACAATTTGCATCTTCTCTCCTACGTACTTTACAAAATAAGTGAATTAATAGAGTGTCGAAGAAGCTTGGGATGGAATATTATTAATCAAGTTTCATTCCTGAATGAACGGTCGATCAGCTTGACGGCGGGACGTAATCGTGTCATCAATAACCGTGCACTCAAAGCAAAGACTCGATAATCCCCGACAAGGAATACTTCCTTCGTAGTGGAACAATCGACCGTGACTTTGGACGAGGCTTTGTCGAGGTATGATAATGGAACGTCTGTTGGACAGAACAGATCGAGGCGCTTTCACTTCGGCAGAAACAATACGATCGAAATTCCTTCCGCGAATTTTTTCCCCCATCCCCGTGCAAGCGTACCAAAGGAGAAGTTCCAGCGACTGTTGGGAAAGTTTTCACCCTGCTGCCACTTAAGATTCGCGCGCAAATTGCGCGCATTGTTTCCCGGTAAACAATGTGGCCTCGGATACAGGAGACAGGCTACTTCCGTTTCGCTCGTCGGCAACGAATGGCGAATGGCAGACACGATCGTGAGGTATTACGCTTATTAAAGGCTCCAGGACCCACGGAAGGGACTCGAAATTAGACGAGAAGAGGAACTGCGAGACCTTCGAAGGGGTACCAGGACGAGGAGACGTTTATCGAGTAAAATCTAGGTGTCCTTGTATCAGCTTCGGATTACTTTAATTCATTTGCATTATGACTCTACTCGGGTGTTTGTTGCGGCCCTAGGACCGCAATGTCCCAAGTCAAGTGGAGGCCTGTTTTATGCCTCTATTGCAAGGGTCCTTTCACTTGCACATGCTCAGTGTCACCTAAACCACCGCTAGGATAAACCGTGACAAGGACCCATATATTATTCTCTAGACGACAGGCATAAGAACCCAAATGTTTAAACAACCAACACCACCGAAAGACGCTGAAGTTAGCATACACTCCCAATATCATACCAACCAATGAGAAGACAGTCGATCCTTATAAAACTACCGACAAGGCATTCGCAAGAAGATTCTCAGTAAAACCTCCATCACGACCACATCAAGATTCTCTCTAAACTCCATCACGACCACAACATCAGCAATCGAGACCCACCAACACTCAGCGCAGGAGACTGTCTACTACTATAGAACTCCTTGCAGTTCAACACCAACCAGGTCTATCTCTATCAAGTTAGAGTGGGCCGCATCCCAGGAACATTGCCGCATCAGCGTAACGGGCCTTACAACCCCGTGAAACTCCACGAGCGAGTTGCAATGTTCAAGCATCAGCCTGAATGTAATTAGTCGAAACGAATTTTTGATTCTGGTTATATTCTACATTTCTTGGCGGTATAAAATATACGGAGACTCGAAGCCTTCTATGCAGACGGTGGACTGTCAAAAAGTGTGTCGTCGAAACCTTCAGCTGGATTTTTATAGGGCCTATGACGATCCATTGCGTCACTCAATGACGATTCCTCGGAGCAAGGATAGATCTCGATGCAGAGTGACGCCATGTAAATAAAGACTGTCACACTTCTAGTTGCTATTTTTCACCACGAAAAAATCTTCGAGTGCAGAGGGTTAAGTAATACTGTGTGGACCTCAAAAGATCGAGAGGATTCGATGGCTAGTCACAAATCGCTCAGGGGTACGTGTCGTGGATCACGGTTCTAGAAAGCTCTGAGCCATCGAGAACGTTCCGCGGCGCGTGCCCCCCTTATGAAGACAAAAGACGATCGGGTGCTGAGATATAGAAAATGAGCTCCGGATTGCCAGGGTAGTCCATCTTCCCAAAATACCAACAAGCTTAAGCCTTTCGCGATGGCGCAACGACGTGAGCCGCTGTGATGCATTAAGCGACTGACGTATATATACAGTACCCGTCGCGAAAGAGTTAATTATTATTATCTATGTATGATATATTCAGTACTACATTACACATTCTTAAATCTAGTATATTGACCTCTTATTCTATGACTTCAGTCGCGATGGCCGTACCTTGATCAACAACAGAGCCCGTCACACGTCGAGCCACGTCGTCCTAACACAGCGAAGAATAACACGAAACTGAGCGAAAATTAACTAGGAGCCCGACTCACTCGTGTTTACACTGGGCCTGCAAACCACGCCTCTCATCCAGAATATTCGTGTTCGGCCCGATTTCCCTAACTATAAGTCTCACGCGATACTGTAGACGATGGAAAAAGGATATGAAACACAAATGAATAAATAAATAAATAAATAAATAGGGGATGCTAGGATTTGAGAGTGAGTGCGAGAACCACTTGGGCCTACCTGGCTGATGATTTATTCCGGAATAGAGTAATAATTAATAAACTATTTTGTGCAATATACATCGTTTGAAATTCTGGTAAAATATTTCTTAAGAAATTACGATTTTTCAGATATTTTACTGGGTGGTAGAAAAATGATTTCATATTTCTATACTGGTTGTCTAGAAGACGATGGGGTTTGTACAGGGGATTGTTCAGGGTGATATTTGGAGCACATGGAAGCACAAGTGACCACGTGCAAAGATTGTATGGACGGATAATTTATGAATAAGAAGAGAGACTGCTGGGATTAAATAAGGGTACAGAGGCTGTCTTGAGACAGTCCTTTACAGAGTTTTTAGCAAAAGTTAACGTAGGGATATCAATCAGTTGCGTAATTATAAATCAGTTATCAGTCAAGTCTTTTAGACCACACGTTACTCCTAGTCTCATTTAGTTAGAATTGATCAATAGAAAAGGTGTAGTGTTCCACCAAGATAACGCGAGACCTCATACAAGTTTGATAACTCGTCAAAGCTTTTATAGCTTGGGTGGGATATACTGCCAAATCTTCTGATTATTATTTCTTTCGGTCACTACAAAAATATTTAGACGGTAAAACCTTTACTTCAAATGAGGTCAAAAATCACCTGGATCAGTTGTTTACCAGTAAAGAAGAAAAATTTTATGAGCGTGGAATCATGCTACTACCAGATAGATGTCAAAAGGTATTGGACCAGAATGGACAATATATAATTCAATAAAATATTTATTCACTATAAGAAAATCGTCTTTCATTTTCATAAAAATAAAACGAAATTACTTTCCAAATAACCCAATATTTTAGAATAAAACAACATCTCTTATTCATTATATATGTAAATCAAACAGTATCCCTAAATAAATAAATAACATAGGATCATAAAAATTCCACAAAATTTCCCGTTTGTACCTCGAAAATCAGGAAGAAAACCCTGAAACTCTTTACCCACCCCGACCCAGAGCCATCGGCATAAATTACGCTTAACAACCGCCGCGATATTGATCACAACGACCTATCCTCCATAGCGACGAAAAGCATCCTCTCCTGCTCATCGAGAATTTATAAATTTCGCTAAGTAAATTCTTCCGGGCCCTCCGTGAGCGTCAATGTTATTACGGCCTCGTGAAAGTTCGGGGGATGATAATCGACGGGAGGGTGGTCCCGCCGGCCAAGGAAGTGGTTGCGCGGCCGCGAGGGGTAATTTCATTTGCTGGGTGCAATCTCTTAGCGGTCGACTTTTCGAAGGTTGCATGATCCAGGTAGGACGGGATTGCTCTGACAGGTGTAACACCGTGTTAGCTTTGCGCGTGGCAAACGCGAGCCGAACGACCGCTGGAAAAAAAGATGTGCTTCATACATTATGGACGAGCTCGTACTTTGGGATTTAAGAACATTGAATTCCAACGGGGCCCGCGCGATAAAGCTTTTAGGTGTCGGTTTCTCGATACCTCTGTTATCGATTACCCACCTTTTCGCGGAGTTATATCGCCATAGTAATGGGACTTCTTACGCGAGGATGGAAATACTATTAAATCCTAGGGATGGGGATGAACTTCTAGTACGGTGAAGATGGGTGTGTTAGCAAATTACTGTCAATAGTAATTACACGATAATTGTTACGAGACGATGGGAATAGGATTATGACGAAGATTAGGTGTGACTGTGGTGAGGGTTGATCGTGTTAGTGACAGGAAAATAGTAATTCGAAGACTGTCTGCCACGAAATCGACGATATTTTTAAAATGGTAAAGAAGAAATCGTATGCAAATTAAAACGTGGAATTATTTTACTTCGATATTCCACGCATCGTTGGGTAATTGTAAATTTGATATATTAATTAACATTCATCTTTAGAATCTGATTAAATGGCGACTGAGAGGCCCCTCTCGAGTACAAAGGTTAATATTAACCCTCTCGTGACAGGTGTCGTATATATACGACAGTCATTTATTGGTTTACAGTTGCAAATCATAATTATATTATTGTTTTATTTCAATAGCGAACTCAAAATAAAGCTAGTGCAAACATTAGGCCATGCAGAAAATGGTGGCAAAGTATGGTGTTCAGTTGTGCTGTTGCAAAAGGTGACAAAGTATGGTCAATCGTCACGAAATGTGGCGAAGTATGGTACAGGTGCGCCATCGCGAAAGGGTTAATCTATGGCGGCATTCTCACCCTCGCTAATAGATGGACCCCTACTTGAAGGTGGTTCCAGGACTTAGCCCCCCTTTTCCTGCACATAGACTTTCCTGAGTTTTCAATGGTATCCCTATCTAAGAGGCGGGGCCTGCTAGGTAGCCTTACCGATGAGTCCCACTACCAGGCCCAGGACAAAACGCACCCCTTCCTCTACCTTTCGACCCTTCTAGCACCCCCGCCACATCTAAGGACACCTGCCAACTAACCAGCCACATGAACCGTGGGGAGGACCCCCCATAAATCACAATATAATAATATCGGTGACACTTCACTTGATGAAATGAAAATTTAATAGACAGCGAAGTTATACAAATTTTATAACAGCTTTTAAACTTATTTCCATCCATTGATCCAACTGTTTGACTTCAAAATTCGCATAAGTTATGGATTTCATCCATGTCCCGAGTAATAAACGAACAATTGGAGATGAAATTACGAAGATCCTAATCATAAATGATTATGAATAAAATACGCGACAGGATTATCCTGATCGAGATTCGTCGAGATACCTTCTTTAATTAATTTTTATCGAGTCTGATAGTACTCGATACTTATATCGAGGTGTTCTTTTTCGCCGCCATTAGGGCGCAGACAATTGGCAGGTAGAAAATTTGGTAGGAACGGAATTCTCTTAGGCTGAATTATTCATCCGACATAAATCGCTTGCGTACACGCAAGAAAGAAAGCCAGGAAAGGCCGGATCCACGCGTTCTTCCGGTTCATCTGACGCGGAGTGCGTTTCAAGCATAGTTAAACATTAACGAACAGAAGGCAGCGGCCCA
Organism: Eufriesea mexicana; assembly: GCF_001483705.2. NCBI lineage: Eukaryota > Metazoa > Arthropoda > Insecta > Hymenoptera > Apidae > Eufriesea > Eufriesea mexicana. The sequence continues at coordinate 74,650 of NW_016910087.1, forward strand.
CTACTCTCCGAGATTGGCCGTATCTGTATTATTAAATTTAATCCGGCTGTTCGGACAGCTCGATTTATCCGTTCGAATTCCTTTTCTCCGCCATGTTTCCTGAACAGAGGAGGGTGGTTCTTTTCCCTCGCTCGTGCTCGACACACGTGTCTCCGATTGCTGTTTCAATCTTTCGAGTCTCTCTTTCACCTGTCAACGACGTAACAACCTGCCAACCTAATCTCTGCAGCGCGCTGTGTTTTTTTAATAGCAATAGGATCGATACTTTCGCCTTTGTCTTGGGATACTTCTTTGTGTTTTGACAGAATTCAGATATTCTTGACACGAATTGTCTCCAGTCTCTTTGTCCCATTTGTAAAGAGTACTCTGTTATTGTTATTATTTTTTAATGATTTTTACGACAGTACTTCGATGTAGAAAAATATGATTCGATATATTTGTAAATACAGAGTTAAATACGGATCCGAAGCAGAGAATTGTCGGACGAGGATGATCATTAGGGATTCATGTAAAACACGGAATCAATAACTCGTCAAACTTTAATTGGATGAATAAAAGAATGAAGACTCCTCGCCCAAGTAATGCAGACGAAGCAAACGTTATAATTGCAGATGGCTCATTTCCAACAATCCAACCGCATCCGAATTCGTCCGCAAATCAGCGAAATTTAACAGTTCGTTCGAATGACCGAGTATAGCCGAAAATACATTATGACAGGTTGGGCCAATGCTGTATAACTTAGCCGTGACACCCTGGACGAGTACTTTATTCCATTACGACGCATCCTAATGCAACGTTATGACACTAGAATGCGTTATTACATTCGTGTTTCTACCCTGCAACGACGACAACTATATCGAAAATTTTATAAACGTTACACTATTCATGACATCCTTTTGAATGTCACGTGTTATTGAGAAAGCTATGAAACAATTTGTTTTAGACCTTTTATTTTCGCGATTGCTGAGTGTGAAATTGCTTTTGGCAAAATTAATATCGATTTTCATTCGAAAATGATAGTAATTATGTATGCTTTAATTATATTATCGACAATGTATATTATATTTTGGTGCTTACTATAGATCGGTAGTTCTAGCGTTGAAGAGAGTTAAATGATAATTGTGTTTATTTCAGTGTATATAGAATAATAGGTTTTAATAGGTTCTTTAAATAGATATCGGTAAAGCCAAAATGGCACTGTCGTAGAAACCAAATCTACAGTCAATTGCACATCGTGTTTCGCTACAGTGCCTCTTTTCGACCCAAAATCAGTGGCATTTAAACGGTTAAATTAAGTGCTTTTACTAACCTTGGTACCGCTGGTCGCCGATAACTGTGGCGCCACTAGTAACTCGAGCGTAACTCACTCGCGACCTCAGCGGCATTCAAGCGTACTAACACTGGAACTACCGACTCTACCATATATCAACGTGTATCTAAATACTGCAATAAATAGAAACATTTACCGTACAATTGCAACATTACGTGTCTCTCTAAACGAAGACCGATATTAATTTTAATTTCACGTTTCGTGTCCTTTTTAATAACTCGGAAATGGTAAAAAGAGAAGTCTGAGACCGTTCATTTTGGCCACTCGGTGATTCAGATATTAAGCAGAAACGCCTGTTTGCCCAAGATTAATCGTCATCCTTCTGCGATTAAACGAAACAACGCGGGCGAACGGCTTTGTCCGCGTTTTTCCCCGGCAAATTCTCCTCTTGACACCGGTACACTTATTTTCTCGTTTCCTGCGCAGACTGTTTTAATATCCGTCTGAGACGGAGATACGTCTCAATCAATTTCTTCGCGGTGCCTCTCCATCCAGCCGAGTCGTCCCTCGGGAAATGCGAGGAGAGCCGCGAGTGCGTTCGCGCGGGCCAAGATGAACGTCCCCTGTATGCGAATAAGTGTCTGCGTTATTTGTATACGCGGGACGTGTCGCGAGCCGACGATATGGAAGTCGGAGACTTTGCAAACTTGTTATCGCGGGGATGAAGTTGTAGAATTTCGCGCGGGAACGTCGCGAGCCGAGAACTTTTTCCATGAACGCTTCCTGGATGCCTTCTCCTCTGGGTATACCCAGCACCACGAGCAAGCACTTTGTTTTAATAATCGAGAATGGTAAGCGCGAGAGGAGTAATGTATAGAGCGATTTGGAAGTGCTGATTTAATCAGCCGGCAGGTGACAATGTATTTTTAACATGCACACTTCGTGTGCTGCAATCTAACGGGATTTTGGGTAAATCGACACTGACGAAATTTCTGTTTGGAGTTATGGAAACTGTAAATGTAACGGTCCATGTGGATTTCGACAAGATGATTGTTTCAAGTATGTATGTACATATGATTTAAAATTGTGTGAGACTAGCTACTGCGAGTTAGACTCATAGTGATGGCTCTAAACGAACTAAAGTAAACGTAGGCCTACTATAATTCAGTTAATATTCCAAAGCACAGTTTCTCAACACAGTAAGCTTACTATTCCAATTTCCATTTTTAAAATATCAATGAACGATCTGGAAAACCCAGAATAAAATAATTTTTAGAAAAAGAGACAAACATGGTGTCACAAAATTTACATATATAGGGTGTCCCAAACTTCACAATTCACGAGAAGTAATTTTGATAGAAAATTCAAGTTTTTAATTAAAAATTGTGAATATTATTGAACAATGAAAATGAATTGTGTTTACGTGTAGCGCTACATTTTTAATAACCATGAACTGTCAACTATTATACCGTCATTTTTATTCTTTATTGGCAGCAATACCGTACAAATGGCGCAAAATTCAAATCTCGCGTGAATTTTGAGACACCCTGTACTTATCCCAAATCAGAAGTTGATCGTAATAGTCAAACACTTGAGAAGCATTCCCTTGGCATCAGACAGGAGGAGTCTATCGTCAAGGTATCTAGACTAAAGAAACCAGAATATTCCCATCTCGAAACGCGAATTCCAAGGACGTCACCTGAGATGTCCGTGGATCCGAGTGGGAAGGGACCTATCCAGCGGAAGAAACTTAGGGAAAGCCACTGGCTGAAGTCTCGAGGGAAATTCCTCGTCACGCAGGAGTCACCGGAAATCTCGCCGTGTCCCGTTCGGTCTGTACACATTGCCTGCGGCCGGAAACCGAGAGAACTTTTAATTCTCCGTGAAAATCAGGGCGCACGGCCGACACGTCACGCGGAAAATCGAGGTTTCTCGCGGCGATCGCGAGGAATCGAACACTTTCGCGCGAGCGGTATTTATTTTGGAAACGAGGGAGAAGAAGGAAGCAAGGGAGAGAGAGAGAGAGAGAAGGAAAGGAAGAAGGGTGGAATTCGCTGAGCAGATTTACGACGGCGAAGAATTTACTGCTGGAGGGATGAGACGAGTCACACGACTGCCTGGAAGGACCGTAGGCGATTCCATCAAGCCTCGGTGTGCCATTAAAGCGGAAGTGTGTCTGGATATGGTGTTGGTAAAACCATGGCGAGACGCGAAAGAGGGTAGGTCCTTCTCGGTGGAAGTGAGGAATTGTTACAATTTCATCAGCCATGATGAAATGGTCGAAAGACGCTTTTGCTACTCCGCTGAGCAACATGCAAATGGTCCCTGAGAATTTCCTCGGACACAGCGTGCAGTTCAACTGATTGTAAGAGTGACGATCCCTAAATATTTGTAAACTTTTGCCTCAAGTTTGGTAATTGAAATTGTCGAAAATATCAGACAGTAAAAGAAGAATAAATATTATAACGAATTCATGAGACTATTCGATGTACATAAATGCATTTTAGATATATGTAGGAATGGAATAAGTGCGATCCAGAAGGAATATCAAGTGTGTTCGGGCTTAGAACGAAAGTGATCGCGTGCAAGAGGATGGACTGCAAAGAATGTTTATGATAGAGTCGAGTGAAAATTTATGGATGCATACAGAGTGGTCGAAGTACCTGGCCCACCGAGGTTGCCTGGAAAAGGGCCTGATCGAGAAAGAAAGCCTGAGTACGAAAGAGGACAGAATGAATGGTTAAAAGTAAGGGTGCATGGGCGTGAAAGGACAGTTTATGAAAGTCAGTTGTAAGAGTCAGTTTTAAGAAAGATCAGAAAAGTGTGCCCATAGCGAATCTCTCTTGTTTCATAGCCAGCCGCTGTCATTCTATTTACAAGCTTATTTTATTCCATTAAGAAGCCAACAATACTATCTTAAGTCGATCCATCCTAAAACGATCCTACACGTATATCTTTACCTAACAGCTCTTGTTCTTAACCTATCGACGATACAAACGAAGATTAACAGTTACGCTATGACGCTTAAAATTGAAACGGGGGTCCTGTAATAGACTCTATTCGGACAATGGGTCAATAAAGCCAGGAAAAAATTTGGCAAACGAAGACTTTCTGATAAAAAATTTACTAGGAAATGAACAGATATTAAGGTATGAATAGGTATTAAGCTACATAACGAAATAAATAACGCGGAATTACGGGATGCTCCAAAGAATTGCGTGAAAATTATACGAAAATTGGAAACATCGTATTCATGGAATAAATAACATTTTTCCAGCTGCTATTTATTATTATTATGGAATAGAATTAAAGTCGAAGCCTCCTAGAAAAATTTCAGCGAATAATTCAACGACAGAGTGGTACGTCGAGATAAAATGATATTTTTACGTTAATACGTAAGCGTCAAGGAGGAAGATATTCGTGAGAGGAAAGAAAGGAAAGTTGAGCTCGGTGAAAATATTTCATGAGTCAGTCGTACTCTGGAAAAGTCTCCCCCAATGGAAGAAATCGAAGATTCAAGCAGATGTCGGAAAGCTTCACGCAAGACTTGTGATCGAAAATTGCGCTTCACGGTACGGTGAAAATGTTCACCCTAAAAGCAGAGATACAAGAAACTTGTTACACCCTTAAATGGAAGAAATTTGCCTGCTGACGTTCTTTTTAAAAATCATTTTAAACGTGTCGCTCGGAAAACCAATAACCTCTCATCGATGACCTGAAATTTATTTATCCGGATATTAATAATATTAATAATAAATTTATTTCGATATTTAAAATATCGAAATTTTTCAGAGATATTGAACTATAAATTATCGTATGAAAGATATATTTAAGTCATATTTAACTCTTTAAGGAGATCGGGTCAAACACGAGTATTACGGGTGAGAGACGTGGTTTGTAGGCCCAATGTAACGAATCGGCCCCTTGGTTAATTTTCGCTCAGTTTCGTGTTATTCTTCACTGTGTTTGAACAGTGTGACCGACATATGATCTACTTATGTTACCGATTAACTCTTTTGGGTACGCTGGGATTAAAAGTGCCCCACCTTTTCGATGCACCGTAATGCATGCTGGGACATTTTTAGTCCCACCTCGAAATATTGCAATAGCTGCACGCGCGTAGGTTTATATTTCGTCTTAGTTACGTAAAGCAGTTGGTAATACCATCGACAAATGTTATAAACGTATTCTCTCATGTTGGCAACATTCAACATGCCAGTACAGGTTCATCAATTGTCGCAAGCGGAAGGTTCATCGCGATAATCTCTTTTCCTGGTTTTATGCGAAAAATCGTGAAAGTAAGTTAATTTTTATAAAAATTAGTTCTATACCAATTTCGTTTCATTTAAAACGCGATCAAATTTCTATGCAACGTGGGTCTATTTTATTATCCGAAATCCTGTGCCGCAAAGAGTTAAACTGTGCGAAAATTATATTATATATAATATTTTATAATTTAATATATAGTAAAATTTATGGAGATAAATAAATTTCGCGGTATTTATTCGTTTTGCTTCCCTCGCTTTAATTAGTATACCGTTCTATCGAGTCTCACGACAATGCTTGCCATGTTCGTGTAGCAGAAGCCACGTACCTTGGTAAGTCCTCTGCTAACAGAATGTACGATACTATTATTTGCTTCGGTCATTAAGCGGCTCTTGCCAGCTTCAACTTCGAATAAAGGAGCAGTGCAATGTTTACGTCTCGTCGTTAGAAACGCAAGGTGTGCTTGTCGATGGAACTCAAAGAACATGGTTAATTTTCCCTAAACATCCAAACTTCCAAAAATACCTAAATATCCAAATATACTTAAAAATGCAAAGAAACGCGACCAGATTTGAATTTCCGTGACACAAATTAAAAGAGGAATCGGGTAAAAAGTTCACGAGCCGTGAATCCAGGATAAAGACGAAAGCTCCGGGAACTTGTTTCGGCCAAGTTCGGATAAACTTTAAACTTCCACGTTTGAATTACGGTGTTTACAAAAAGCGTTGGGAAGAGGAAGAAACGACGAAGTGGACACAAAGACGACGGGAACTTGCCGTAAGAAAAGTTGAGGAAACGGAAACAGTGCTCGTTTGCCAAATGCGTATTGATATGGCGCGAGTTGCTAGGAAATTTTCCAAGAAACAGAGCGAATAAAGAAACTTGGAGACGCTCGCGACGCGACGATGATAATAAAATTATACGATTATCTATCAATCTCGACGAGTTTGGTTATTTCTCAGCAGAATCGGAAGCTTACCCGTCGCTTTAATCAATAATCCGCGCGGAAATCCCTGGTAAGATCGCGAGTCACGATGAGATCGCAGGTTCAGCCATCTTCGAATCTTTTCAACGAGCACCGCGTTCTCCCCCAAGCGGAGAAAAGCTCGCGATGTGTCGAAACGTCCGAACAACAGATGCGGGATACCAACGCGGGGATAGACCTTAAGATCTTCGCCAACAGATGTTGCAGTTACACAACCCCTCCTTCTGCGATCCCCCTAGCCAGCACAGCCCTTATCGACGCGGTAACAAACACTTGGAACCTGCTTGGAATGCTTGATACTGCTCGATCCTCATGAAATATGAACTACCGTGCGCACATACGACGTTCTCATCGACAGATCGTGCAATTTGCTCGAGGATCACTGGCTCGTTCGCACGACCATACGCATCGACACGTTCTACTGTGGTTACTTATGCCAGGGGGTGATTGGTAGGCTTCGCTCTTTCCGTGGAACTAAAGATTTTTCGTCTAAATTTGTTGCTTTTTAATCTATTTTGTTATTGGAATGGAAACGAGATATTGGTCTTTCGAGTAATACAAATATTCTGAATTTTCATATTAATTTTGAGTAATTTGTCCGGTTGTTAATCAGTTATTGCATTCTTTTATTATTATCTTCAGGAGAATTTGTTGTCGAATAAATTTTGAGCAATTTTTCATATTTTTAATGAGTTATTGGTTTCTTTTATTATTATTTTTAAGAGAATTGGTTGTCCAATAAATTTTGAGTAATTTTTCACGTTTTTAATTAGTTAACTAGATTTTATTGTAATTGCTTTTAAGAGAATTTGATGTCGAATAAATTTTGCGTAATTTTTCATATTTTTAATTAATTATTGGCTTCTTTTATTATTACTTTTAATAGAATTAGTTGTCGAATAAATTTTGCGTAATTTTTCATATTTTTAATTAATTATTGGCTTCTTTTATTATTACTTTTAATAGAATTAGTTGTCGAATAAATTTTGCGTAATTTTTCATATTTTTAATTAATTATTGGCTTCTTTTATTATTACTTTTAATAGAATTAGTTGTCGAATAAATTTTGCGTAATTTTTCATATTTTTAATCCGTTACTAGATTCTATTATTATTGCTTTTAAGAGAATTTGTTGTGCAATAAATTTTGAGTAATTTTTCACATTTCTAATGAGTTACTGGTTTCTTTTATTATTACTTTTAAGAAAATTAGTTATCGAATGAATTTTGAGTAATTTTTCATATTTTTGATCAATTATTGATTTAATTATATATTAATCAAATATATTTTTGATTTGTCTCTTTTATCACTAGTTTCAGAATACTCTGTTGTCAATAATCTAAATATTTGGTTTACATTTGGAGCTTTTTAGTTCCCCCTTAAAATTACACTGGAGATGAGTTTATGCTATATAATCAAAACATTATAATCTCTTAAGAGTTCTAGACTTGCTAAATTTCTGAATTCTGATATAAATTCGAAGAAATTTTTCATTTACCGTATTTCGATATTAAGAGATGTATTTATAGCACCTCGAAATATTAAATTCCTATATTAATATCTGGTTCCGTTTTAAAATGTATTTTAGCCGAGATTAAATGGATTACTTCGTTAGTGGATACAGAGTAAACATTAATTAACGACGGTTAATTCCGCCATCGTATTTTCTTTCTTTACTCCTCCATCTCAACTTTACGCTCCCTTCTGCAAAGAGTATCTAAACATTCCGCGCTAAACGTCGATTTGGGTCAAAAGTTCGTTGATAAACCAACCGTTTCGCCACTCAGAGCCCGCCTCGTCGCTTCATTATCCCAGTTTGTTAACGACGAGTAACATTTCCGTGCCAGCCCACTCGCAGACCTATCTTTTAATCCTATTACAAATCTCACCTTCTCAACGCGAGACCACCGTTTGATTCTCACACTGAATCACAACCACGTATAACGAATCAGACTGCGTAGGTTGCCAAACTATCAACACGTAGATACCTTGCTAAATTAATGATGCATCCTACGTTTCCATTAAATCCCAAAGACACCCTGGCGAATTAATTGCACGAGGAAAATATCCACGGTGAACTCTAACCTTAAAAAAGGAAAGAAAAATTCCGTTGGAAAATCAGCATACAAAAATAAGGATTCATATTTCGCGCCAAAACCTATGGCTCATATGGGGACACCACCAATAAATAAATAACCGTGGTACAATCAAGCAGAGTATGATTCTACACGAAGGGACAAATCGAAAAGGAAGAATAAAATTTTCTGATTCGAGGTTTCGTTTTTGAGAAAATTGACTTTGAATAGACTTTGAAAAAGAAAGAGAAGAGGAGAAAGTGTGTATATATATATTAAATAAATAAATTCGACAAAAATGAAGTAAGTGTGAGTACCATGCACGTTTGCATACACAAATATGGCGGTCTATGCGTCGAGTGTCGCCATCTGGTGAACGCCTCAACAATGAGAATTAGATAGAGGGGCCTTGGTCCCAAAAGTTGGGAACCACGTGTCGAAGGCCTTATACGAAAGTTATTTATTCCTGCTTCTAATATAGTAAGATTGCGTGTTGTTCGATTTTCTGTAATAAATAATATAAAATCGTCGCGTTAGAGCTCGCCATAGAGGAACGTCGGTAAGGAAGAAACTAGGTTACCGGCAGACAAGTTCGCTGTGAGCATTAGGCGAACCGAACGTAAGGATCCGTGCCACTTAGGAATTTCGTCGACCGTGACAATTAGTGAGCAACGTTAAACCACTCGTTAAAATCCGGTCGTCGAGTGAACAGCCAGGAATTAGAGCCCTACTGGACGCCTGTGCAGCGTTGGCCTGCTACCAAACGTTTAACGACAGTCGAATGTACATACGAGCGTGGGAGCACGGTGTGCAATTGGCGTCGAGCGAGGTAAACCGTACGTGACTGGTTTCCGTGACCAGACAGACGAAAATTCTATTTTTCCGTCAGCGGGAATATGTCACCGGGAACGGAATCTAGTTAGGGATTCGGTGAAATTTGGTTCGGTGGATTCGTTCGGCTCGCGAGGATGTTACTTGGCAAACTTCGCGTGTAAATATCGCCGAGTCCACGAGTTTCCCGTTGTTTCGTCGCGTTTAACGCGGTTGTCGTCTTATCCGTTCGAATATCGCGTGCGAAAATATTCGCGGGACGAGGTGACCGAACCGTGAACAGGTGTAAATGATCGATGATAGTGCAGTGGACTGTGATGTACTCGAACTCGACTGTAGTACGGAAAATGGCCGATAATGGCGTCATGGCGCTGTGATCTGCGAGCTAGGTTCGCAAATATCTGCAATTTTAATATTATTGGAGTAAAGTAGAATGTTTGGAATCGTGGATACGTTGAAAATATGGTTGTTTATTAAAAAATTGATGTAGAGGCAAAGTTTTGGGATTAAAATTGGGTATTATTATGGGAATTAATATTTGAGGTTAGGTTTAGTCCTAGTTCCCTATTTAGAGATATTTTTATGAGATCTCGAGTGCCTTTTTGAGTATTTATTACGCGTTGTATATTCAAAATTCTTATGTATGAATGAGTATAAGTTATTAAGAGTTTCTTCGAGTTTAAAAATTTTATTATACTTGGATATCAACATGGAAAGTAAATGTATATATTTTCCCAAGTGTATATACGTATTACGCTTGTTTAGAAATATTTCTCAAGATGACCTAATGAAATATTAACTGAGATAATTTTACTCGTTTTTACACGGTAAGAATCCTATGTTGCACCGTAACTTATTGCACAGTGACATTTATAAAATCCTACGAGGCTATTTGGACGACTACCAAAATGTAACTGTCCGATAAGAGAATTGCCAGAAAACATCGGTGAAGTACGTGAACGGATTTCGATCGGACGTAAAATGCTTTTCTTCGATAACATCGTAAAATAGTAATAGGTATTTGAGTACAATTGCTATCTTGAAGTTTATTGCCTAGAAAACCATATGTTCATTTCCATTTCCATATAGAGCAACTGAAATATCGATTCCGTGTATTCGTTGCCAAATTTTAAATAGTTCCAAAATTCGAATGAACGATAAATTGCACGGCGAATAAATCACGGGAAAATTGGAACCATTAAAATCGGAATTAAACAAGACCAATCGAATAGTCTTTCTAAAAAATGAAAAAATAAATAAAATAAACGTGACAATAAAAATCGATACACTGGCTTCGATGCTGTGTCCACATTTTGACTGAAAGAAATTCAAGCTCCGAGGGAAAAAAGTTATTCGATAATTGTCGCAATTACGCCAATTCCCATGATGGCGCCGCGAAAGTGCACCAAACGAGTGTCCGATACGAGTGAGGAGGGTTGCACGAGTGAAAGCAGAGAATAAACGTGTTTCATTTCCGTGACATTGACAATAAAACGGTCGTCTTTACCCTGTATCGACTTGAAAACGGATATAGGAGGTCGGTGTTTTGCTGTAAATACGAAAAAGTTGCTTTCAAACCTGGTCTCCGCGGGGCTGAAGTCGACCCTTTGAAAGACTTTCAAATTAGATCCGTGTTTGTTCCCGAAGTGGAGCACGTGGAAAATAGTACATAAAGAAATCCTGACTGTCTTTGCACGCGAGAAAGTGTAATTACTTCACCGGCCTTCATATACGATACAAAGCCCTGCGATGGTGATGTTAATTACAAACGTGATATATAACTATGAAAATAACCGAGATATCACCGTATGAGTAAAAATTCGGAAAGCAGACAGAACGGGTGATACGTGAAACGAAAAATATAAATCAGAAGACAATCGATATGATAAATAAAATTAATACGTATGGGAAAAATAAAGATAAAAAGATAGGTACCAAATTATTATTAACCCTTTAGGCTCGAAGATTTCTTCGCTGTGAAGATGCAATTCGAAGCTCTTCTTAGATTTTTATAACCTCACTGATACTCTTTATGCTAAAATTAAGAAAAGAAAATCGTGAATTTGCGTGTGCAACGAACGAATAGGATAATTTTATTTCGATGTTTTTAATATAATTAGCATCATTCATTATCTAAGTTATAGCATTAAAGCAAACGGTGACTGAGAGTCATTTCTCGAGTGCAAAGAGTTAAATTAATACTACGTAAATACCTAATTTAATATTGACACTATGACTACCTATCTTTAATGGATACCTAAACACAGCAGACGTAGATAATAGTAATTTTACTGGTACCACGAAGATGAGTAAATGTCTCCATACGAGTTGACCTTAATTTCATTTGAAAAACAGGTGTATGTTTCTAGTAATGGTAGAAAGGAAAATTCCAAGACCAGTCTTAACGTTTTAACTGGATCGGCAGGTCCTTGAAATAAATATCGAATAAAATATGAAAAATGACAGTTAATATGGTATAATATTTTCCTTCAATTTCGCGACAGAGATAAAGAAGTAAATGGAGTATAATCGGAGTGGATCGTTTGAGAAAGAAAGAATCAGCGAAAGGTGTATCAGTATTATAGCCCTGCTGGAGATAGAAAGGAGATCGATAGCTCCCTTACCTAGCGATCCTCAGGGGGTAAATGTCACGCAGACACAAAAGAAACGGGGTTGGAAGCGGGAGTAATTCAAATACGAGTAGCAAAAGTCTTCTTCCCCTTTACTCTGGCTGCTGAATTTTTTCTCCTGTAGCTAGCCAAGCGAGAGAAGGGAGATACCGGCCACCGTGCTTTCTTCCTTTCGTCCTCTTTCACCCTATTAACGACCACCATGGCTAACCGTTAAATGGTCCAGACGCGAGGATGGATCGACCTTCGCGGAGATTGCGAATATCAATTTTCTCGGCTCGTCGATGCTAAAATCACGGATTACGCCGTTCCTAAGGCGAGATTTACCATGTCGTAACGGTTATCTACGATCGTAATACTCAGTACGCGATACCATAATGCAGACGTACGACTTCCCGTACCGCAGACGTATTTATTGATTCGATTAACGTCTCGAGACACCGAAGGAGAATCTTATTATAATATCAGGGTTACGGGAGATTTATTATTAACACGTATGTGTAGGATATTTTTAGTGTCAAGAATCAGTTGTAAGTCAATTATAGATCAGAGTTAGTCAAAGTTAATCAGTGTCTAGCTTAGAGAGGGTCAAGTCAAAGTTAATCAGTGTCAAGCTTAGAGAGTGTCAAATCAGAGTTAATCAGTGTCAAGCTTAGAGAGTGTCAAGTCAGAGTTAATCAGTGTCAAGGTTAGAGAGGATCAAATTTAGGGAGTGTCAAGTTTAGAGAGTATCAAGTTTAGGGAGTGCCAAGTCTAGAGAGTGTCAAGTCAGAGTTAATCAATGTTAAGTTTAGAGAATATCAAGTAAGAGTTAATCAGTGTTAAGTTTAGAGAGTGTCAAGTTTAGGGAGTGTCAAGTCAGAGTTAATCAGTGTGAAGTTTAGAGAGTGTCGAGTTTAGAGAATGTCAAGTCAGAGTTAATCAGTGTCAAGTTTAGGGAGTATCAAGTTTAGAGAGTGTCAAGTCTAGAGAGTGTCAAGTCTAGAGAGTGTCAAGTCGGAGTTAATTAGTGTTAAGTTTAGAGAATATCAAGTAAGAGTTAATCAGTGTCTAGTTTAGAGACGGTCAAGTCAGAGTTAATCAGTGTCAAGTTTAAAGAGTGTCAAGTCAGAGTAAATCAGTGTCAAGTTTAGAGAGGGTCAAGTTTAAGAAGTGTCAAGTTTAGAGAGTATCAAATTTAGGGAGTGCCAAGTCTAGAGAGTGTCAAGTCGGCGTTAATCGGTGTTAAGTTTAGAGACTATCAAGTAAGAGTTAATCAGTGTCAAGTTTAGGGAGTGTCAAGTCAGAGTTAATCAGTGTGAAGTTTAGAGAGTGTCAAGTCTAGAGAGTGTCAAGTCAGAGTTAATCAGTGTTAAGTTTAGAGAATATCAAGTAAGAGTTAATCAGTGTCTAGTTTAGAGACGGTCAAGTCAGAGTTAATCAGTGTCAAGTTTAAAGAGTGTCAAGTCAGAGTAAATCAGTGTCAAGTTTAGAGAGGGTCAAGTTTAGGGAGTGCCAAGTCTAGAGAGTGTCAAGTCGGCGTTAATCAGTGTTAAGTTTAGAGAATATCAAGTAAGAGTTAATCAGTGTCAGGTTTAGGGAGTGTCGAATTTAGAGAATGCCAAGTCAGAGTTAGTCAGTGTCAAGTTTAAAGAAATTAACATTAGCGTTAGGTAGTCTGTGTTTGACAAGAATTATAATTAGTTTTAGAATTACAATGAGGGAAAGCTCATCTTGTTGCTTCCAAATATACCATTATTATTATTCAATAATCACCGACTCCGTGAGAGTGTGTTCGTGCCTTCCCAACTTCCTTCGACTCTGCATATGGCATGCAAGGAGGTTATCTCATCGCGATGCTAACTTTAGAAACGGGACTCCACGTTATTTCCTGATAATTCCTGGTTTATTTCCGCCCTTAAATTTTCCTCTTGGCTGGGAATTATTTCCATCTTTCAATCCTGGCTTTAATGAAGGAAAGCGAAAGGAAGAACCATGTGTTTTGAACTTAATATCGACTATGGATATTCAGAATCTTCCTTAAAGTAGTACTTTCCTTTATATGTCAGACGGGGGTTGATACGTGTACAATTAAAGGGGGTTGACAGGGCACAAAAGAGTCATTGACTATTAAATAAATAATGACAGTATATTGACAAGTCAAAATATGAATTGTTGCTTATTAGAATTCCAAGGCTAATTCTAATCAAACACTCTAACCACTCATAACTTTGGCAACTCTATTACACTACTGTCAACTGATCTAACTCTTAATCCAACACTAACACTGACATTAAATATATCCTACGTATGGTTTATGTTTTCTAAGGTTTATTTCAACAGAATTTCGCGAATTGATATCGAGCAAGAAAAGTGAGGACGAGGAAGAAAATTCCATCTTCGAGAACTCGGCATCCTGATTATTTCAGCAGCCGCATAATTCGGATGCTTCGTCTATTCAGCTATGCGAAACGGTCGGAGGCTGTAAGGCCAGATTCCAGATACGGTAGCAGATATTAAGTTACGTACACTACCGAGTTTTTCGTTTAATTCAACCCTCGTTTCGACGTTCAACAGCTGAACTTGACCTTCTGCTTCTCCGGTATAATGAGACAATCGTGTGCTAAATAAAGCTTACACCTGCACGCCCTATTACATGGATTATTACATCGCTTAATAAACCTACGTGTTCTTAGCTTCGAGAGTTCGTAGAACCTAACAGGAACTCGAGGCTTTACCTTAAATCACACGCTAAATATAGCCCCACCTGCCCTAATTCCTACGCTCATGTGATCTTGAAAATATTTCCAGGGATTATTAGAAAATTATCCAGGGATTATTAAAATCGCAATGCAACGAATTTCCTAATATTTTACATAGATCCCATAAACCCTTGGTAACCTACGTATAATTAAACTGTAATTAAAGCAAAAATATTCTCTCGTTTACTATACACATTATACCACAGAGAATTATGAAATTGAAATTAATTTGGTTTAAGAACAGGAAATTTTAATTTGACCTGGAAAATTTATAATTTTATTATTATTATTTAGTAATTTAATTTGAAGCTAATTTAATTAGCTTAGAAATTTTTGTTTGATTACACGAGGAGTGGAAATGACTCGCTAACGATGTTAATTAATTGCTAAAAAAATTTTGTCGAATTATTCTCCCGTTTACTATGCAATCACTATATACTATGCTCATTATACCATAAAGAATAATGAAATTGAAATTAATTTGGTTTAAGAACAGGAAATTTTAATTTGACTTGGAAAATTTATAATTTTATTATTATTATTCAGTAATTTAATTTGAAGCTAATTTAATTAGCTTAGAAATTTTTGTTTGATTAAACGAGGAGTGGAAACGACTGGCTAACGATGTTAACTAATTGCTACAAAATTTTTTCGAATTTCTCACCGGTGTACGTGTCGTTTGAGATCTCTGAAGGCACACTAGCCAGGGAACAATTTCAAACGCTTCCGATCCGCTTTCTGGAACACCAGCGATATCAAAGTACGAGAATGTGACGTATGACGACACGCTGTGGGTGTTAAAATGTAAACGGTTCTGCAGTGCAATTACCACAGCGTCAGCTAGTACACGCGTTTGCATAAGGGTCGTTTATATCTGTAGCCACGAGTTAGCCTTGGATACCTCAATATCACAGGCTCTATCAGATGAAATTAACGTTTCATGTTGTTCGTGCATTAATCTCGCAGCTTGTTCAACTTTTCCATCAAACGGAACATCTTCACGAGCCGCTGAAAATCCCTCGGAATATATATAATTTCATTACTTTGCTGCCTCTACAGCGCGCAAAGCTCGGTAATTTTATCTGCACACGAAGTCACATACATACGAGCAAACAGGGAATCGATACTCGAGGTTCGAAAAGAAATACAATAGCTAAAACTGCAGTTTCGTGACATTTCCCAGTGTTCGTTATTGGATTCCAATTTTTCGAAGATGGGACGCTGTAAACGACTGAAATTCTTTTCATTTAAAGGTTAACATTGTTAACGCATTTTGGATATATCTAGGATAGCGAACACTGGTTTCGAGATACTAAAGACTGACAGAACAACAAGAACAAAATAACACGAACACAAAATTCGTAAAACTAATTTAACTTAGGAAAAGAACACCGAGATAACGCAACGAAAACATATAAAGACGCACTCTAATTTAACTATCTTTCCAACATCGAACGACTCACGCTGGTGCTGGTCACAATTAATTTCTAAGGACTCTGTTTTGGTCGTCAAGGGCCCAGCTTTTATGCTTTTCTTAACCTATGCTTCACTTCCCCATAAGGACTCTATCTGGGGAATAATAAACAGCGACATCGGCTTCGACTTAGCAATTTAGGACGATCTAGCTAGAAATCCTACAATATATTTTTCACATCATAGAGAGTCACAGGTGTGACTGAAAAGTTCCTATTTTCCGGATTAGATATTTCACTTAGACCGGGTCCATAATAACCAGAAAATAACTAGTGATGGATTGGATAGGAATAATTGATAGGAATTAAATTCGAAATTTACTAACACATTTACTACATAACACATTTACATTTACTAGAGCAAAGCTAATTAGACAACTATAGAAAAAGAGACTTTTTCTCCCCATAAATGTAGAATCTATAATTGCTCAGACAAACAATTGGGCTTGCAAATGTATTTTTACTTTCTTGAAAGACTGTAATTTAAAAGTGTAATGTAATGTAGTCATATAAATGAATGTATTAAGCAAATATTATATATATGTCCAGAAGAAATAAACCTCGTATGAGGTTTCAAATGCTTGAATAAAAAAAAAAAGAAAGAAAAAAGAAGGGAATTATTATAATTAGCAAAGAGGAGAGTTAGATGGTGGGAGAATTGCGACGAAACGGTGGTTCATTGATCCACTGGCAGGGTATTTTTACCCGCAAAAAGTGCATCTTTGACAGGAGCCGCTTAACGAAAGGGTCGGCATTGACGTTTACAAGAGTGGACGAGGGAGGGCAGTGCGGTCGCGTGGCAAGTAGGGCGTAATATTTCCGATATTTCCAATATGCCGTATTCCGGGATGACAGCGCGCCTATAGAGGAACAACGAGACGTAGAACGACGCGGGGGGCCGCACGTGTCGGGCGCGTGCGCGCGTTTGCACTTTCCATCATGCAAAGATGCACGCGTGACGAATGCAACGCGTGCAGAGCAGACGGGACAAAGGTATTGCGGTTGATGCCGGGCTGTATATACGCGTCACTGGCTGCGCGCGCATTGTGGCCACGCGCGCTCGCGAGCCACCGGGTGCAAGCTCGGACGTTTTGTTCGCAAGCACAATGCGGAACCGTGCTTCTTCCGGGTTAGTCGCCCGTCGCCGCGGATGAAACGGCAAAGGAGAAAGCGAAAGGGAACAAAACGTGCGGCGAATCGAGAACCGTCCTTTCGGAAAATGCCCCGCTTAATTCCAGCCCGGGATGAACCCCTTGCCCGGTTTAATGGACCGTGCGACGATTATGTTTTTAATTTAACCAGCTCTCATTGAATACCCGTTTGTCTGGGTGAACGAGCGTGTCGTTGTTGTCCATCTTCCGTGGATTTTTCCGTCATTCGAGAGGATTTCGCGATTCTTGCTGTTTCGTCGATGCCTTTGTATTTGCGAGAATGAAACAGTTACTATGAAACGGTCTTATCGATGAAAAGAGTTAATTTAATATTTGTAGGAAGATTGAAGAGAAAAAGGTTACTAGATTTACTAGGGGATTTTTCTGAGATTCGAGTGGACATTGTAGATGAATTTGTATTACCGAGAACAAAGTATTTGCTATGAAAAGGTATTACTAAACAAAGTTACTAGATTTACTAGTGAATTTTTGCGAGGTATAAAAGGATTTTGTGAATGCCTCTGTATTATTACGAATAAAGTAGCTACTATGGGAAAGTATTAGTTAAAAGAAGAGTTAATTTATTACTAGTGAGAAAATTCAAGAAAAAAGTTACTATTCTCACTAGGAAAAGGTTACCAAATACATTCACCAAACAGTAATTTTTATATTCATTAGTGTTGCTATTTTACAAATATTTTTGTGTTACTGAAACAAAAATAATTTCGAAATGAAGAAAGTGTCGATAAAAGAGGAAATGCTCCCTTGAAAGCCTAATAATGAAATTTAACAAGTAGAACAGAATCTAGTTACTTTGCGAATATGTACATCTCGTGTAACCTAATTAAATATGAAAGTATCGTAATTATTGTATTATTACGAATAAAATAGCTATTATGGGAAAGTATTATTTAAAACAAGAGTTAATTTATTACTAGTAAGAAAATTAAAGAAAAAAGTTACTATCCTCATTAGGAAAAGGTTACCGAATAAATTCACCAAGCAGTAATTTTCATATTCATTACTATTACAATTTCACAAATATTTTTGTGTTACTAAAACGAAAATAATTTTGAAATAAAGAAAGTGTCGATAAAACAGGAAAAGCTCCCTTCAAAGCCCAATAAAGAAATTTAACAAGTAGAGCAGAATCTAGTTACTTTGCGAATATGTACATCTCGCGTATCCTAATAAAATATAAAAGTATCGTAATTACGACCAGCAAGCACGTATCTCAATCGATCTCGCGATTAATCGTGAAGATAAATCGTATGCTAAATATACCATCGAATCTGATCTCATTACACGATACCAACAGCTACTGTTATTCCCTAACCCATTAAATTAATTATC
This sequence comes from Eufriesea mexicana, assembly GCF_001483705.2. NCBI lineage: Eukaryota > Metazoa > Arthropoda > Insecta > Hymenoptera > Apidae > Eufriesea > Eufriesea mexicana. Next base: position 93,424 of record NW_016910087.1, read on the forward strand.
CCCCTAGAAGTCCCCAGGAAAAATCTTTGAAGAACCAAGAAAAGTACGATCCGTTATGTTACCAGACATTTCCGTCTCTCGATAATTAATTGTTCATTACAAAAAGCGCATTAGGAGGCAGCGTTGCAGAAAAAGCATAGTCACGCGTTGCCACCCTACCTCATTGAAACGCCTACAAAACCGCCCGCACGATCTCGCCCACACAAAAACCGCCTCCACGCGAGCTGTACGTTATTGTGCTGCATTTAACGCGTTTCCGCTTTCCAATTACTCCATAGAAATGACGTAATAATTCGACGAAGGTTATTGGCGCCGGCGGAACAGCGCCACCCGTTGATCGAAGGCCAATTAAAGCGGTGCTGCGCCATTAAAGCGAATCTAATATATCGACAACGGCCGAGGAGAAAAGAAAAACAGAAACAAAGGGGAACAGCAAGAAGAAAGGGAGGAAAAACTAGACCAGATCCGACGATATTAATTTTTCTCTCGTTAAATTCGTTGTCAGTCCCCCTGGATCGATCAACGGCTCCTAATTCTTCCGGAAATTGACATTTTTTCGCGCGATCGACGATCAATCAGGGCGGGATTCATAAAATCGGCCAGGACCAGAAACAAATACACCGATCGATCATCCGCGCTTAGTTTCCCAGGACACCGTAAGTAATTGTCGGCACCTCGTCGATGGGAAAAAAGCTCGGAGATTTTTCGGGAATCTGTTCTCCATCGCGTGCGAACCCACGTTCCTGGCCCCTCTTCAAAATGTAATTTACGGCTACCAGCAGACCGACATCCATCAACCTGGGGAAAAAATGGCACCTCGATCCCACCGCAGCTGACTCCGATCATAAGAATCGAGAACTTGAACGGAGAATCGGCGTGATTCGAAGGGTTCCAACCTGGCAATACGTAAAATGATCGAATAAATCGGGAAAGGCGTTAGAGCTATCGGTGAGGGTATAAATTGTTAGGGTTGCATCTTCGTTCACCACGGATTTTATTTTCGGCACTGTCAAAAAATATTTTATTGCGAATATTAATTTCCGAGAAAGGTGAACGAATTTTTAAGAGAATTAATTAATTATCGGTGTGTCGAAAATAATTATTTTCGTTTTCGAAGATTGCGAGGACTTCTACAAATAAATTTTTGGAAAATAAAATGAAGTATTTCGAAATATTTTTAACACCAACAAAAATCTTTAAGTATTCCTATCTTTTAATTGGAAGTATTTTTAAATACTATTTATTGGATCAAATAAATATTTACTGGAAATTGTGGAATTGTGGAATTTTAAGTTAATTCATCTTTTTGCAATTATAGCTTCGACTAAATTTGAAGTCGTATTATAGTGATTAGTTTGAGATAATTGATGAACGAATTTTTAAGAGAATTATCGATGTGCCAAAAATAATTATTTTCGTTTTCCAAGATCGTTAAATTTTCTACAAATAAATTTTTGGAAAATAAAATAAAGTACTTCTAAATATTTTTAACACCGACAAGAATTTTTAAGCACTCCTATTTTCTAATTCGAAGTATTTTTAAATGCTATTTATTGGATCAAATAAATATTTATTGGAAATTCGATATTTTAAATTAACTTATCTTTTTTCAATTACACCTTCGACTAAATTTGAAGTCGTATTATAGTGATTAATTTGAGATAAATTCTTTCATGGTTGTGAGATTTATTTCAAACAAAATTCTTCTATAGTTAGATGATTTTTTTATAATTTAAGAACGGAAGCATTAGCCGAGTTCTCAGTATTCGATAAAGTAGAAACTTACGTTTATCAAAGCCGCGAGGCATTTTATCCATTATCCATCGCGGTTGCGATGAATAAAATCTCGAATGTGAAACACGACAAGCGTGCTATCAAGGACGAGCGATACAGAAAGCAGCTCGTATATACACGCATCAATCAATTTTGGTTATCGTGAAACCGGAAGAACTGCTATACGTTATATTCGCGTGTCATTCACGTATTTGCACATGTATTCATCGAAACCAACAAGTCGATTCGTTCGAAACCTCTGGAGTTGAGAATAAAAACGTTTGGTAAAAAATCGTTTGCATTAAAATTTCTCTTCCCAATCTTTTCACGATATTATATGAATGATATTCGATGAATGAAATTTTCGAATAAATTTTATTTCTCAACCGAAGTCTATTCAATTCTTCGTCGTCCTATGTAGAGTACAATTGGATGCAGATTTCATAGTAAATTTATTTTTCATTTTTATGAAAGACCAAGGAAGAAGTCACTTTTATTTATCCTCAACAATTTCTATAAATTATATGCGGAACTACTGAAGGAAAATTTTGTGCAGAAGAAGATGAAATTTTATAGGAAATAAATTTTCGAATCAATTATATTTCTGAACCTAAGTCTATTTAATTTTTCGTGGATATATGTCCATTGTGATGGAATGCAAATTTTACAGTAAATTTATCTCTTACTTTTGTGAAAGACCAAGACAGTTGACACTTTTATTTATCCTCAACAATTTCTATAAAGTAAACGAGAACCTATAGAAGGAAAATTTTAACCAGAAGGGGTGAAAATTGCATTGAAAAATAAATTTTCGAATAAATTATAATTCTCAACCAAAGTCTATTCAATTCTTCGTAACCCTATGTCGAGTATAATTGGATACAGAAATTATAATAAATTTATTGTTCACTTTTATGAAATACCAACGAAGAAGAAATTTTTATTTATCCCCTATTTCTCTAAATTAAATGAGAACCTATGGAAGAAAAATTCCGACCAGCAAAGGTGAAAATTTAATTGAAAAAGAAATTTTCGAATAAATTATAATTCTGAACCAAAGTCTATTCATTTCTTCATGGTCCTATGTCGAATATGATTGGATACAGCAATTAGAGTAAATTTATTGTTCACTTTTATGAAAGATCAAAGAAGAAGACATTTTTATTTACCCCTAATTTTTCTAAATCGAATGAAAAGCTACGGAAGAAAAATTCTAACCAGGAAAGATGAAAATTTCATTGGAAAATAAATTTTCGAATAAATTATAATTCTGAACCAAAGTCTATTCAATTCTTCGTAATTCTATGTCGAGTATGATCGGATACAGCAATTAGAGTAAAGTTATTGTTCACTTTCATGAAGTACCAAGGAAAAAGAAATTTTTATTTATCCCCAATTTCTCTAAATTAAATGAGAACCTACGGAAGGAAAATTTTGACTAGAAAAGATTAAAATTTCATTAGTAAATATATTTTTACTTTAAAAGAAACATTTAGAAGACTCTTATTATTTTTCTACCCTCCAAATGTCGAGTATGATTGGATACAGCAACTATAGCAAATTTATTGTTCACTTTTATGAAAAACCAGGGAAGAAGAAATTTTTATTCATTCCCAATTTCTCTAAATTAAACGAGAACCTACAGAAGAAAAATTCTAACCAGGAAAGGTGAAAATTTCATCGAAAAATAAATTTTTACTTTAAAAGCAACATTTACAAGACTCCTGCTATTTTTCTACCCTCCACAAGCCTCTCGCGCAACGATGAAATTTCTGGGCAAAATCAAAAGCAAGAGGTATCGAAACAGAGAAAATTCATCATCGTCACCATCTTCCGCTCTTTACACCGAGCACCCCCGTGGCCATTAATTTTCCACCAGCCGACGCTTTCAAAAGGATCGATTTGGCAAACGTTTGTCCATTTATTGACATTCGACCGGCGTTAAAAATAACCCTTTTACTTCTACATTCGCTATGTCGCCTCACCCTCGTTTATCTCAGGTCCCGATACACCGACGCGTTCGCGTGACGTTGGTATCTATCGCTATAGCGCTATTTACCACCCCACGGACGCCACGGGGGTTGCAGATTTCGCCCGTAGGCAACGCGACGTCACCTCGAACGCTCTCGCGTTAGAGCTCTCGCAATTTCGGGCCTGGAGGGGTAGCTACCACAGCTGAAACTCCCATCAGGAGCGCAACTTAGGGAGCTCGTGGGTACGACGCTGGCTGCTGAACGGGGGTCCAGAAGCTTAATCAGCCGACTAATTCCGAACGCCTGCCGATGTAGCCCGCAAATCGCGGCCAAATTCAAGTGTTAGGGGCGATCGGTGATCGATGACGCATAAATCTGCGATCTGCCAAATCCCTGGCTCTGCCTGTCTTTCTTCCAATGGCGTTACACGAGAATTAAGGTACGATTAGATGGCTGGCAGGCTATCGATTGCGTCTGTGACTCTGGTGTTTTTGCAGCTTTCTATAGTAATTACACGAGTCTCGTAGATGATGGAACGATCAGTTTTAGTTGTAGGCTTGGTCCAAGCTTCCCTTTCAAATTTCTTTCATTGGGATTTTGCTCAGCTTTGGGTTTTATCCCAAGGAATGGCTTAAATTGGAAATGAAAAATTTGTTTGCAGAATATTTTTTCCTAATGGAGTTAGGAAATTTGATCTGATTTCCTGTTTGCGAAGATTAAGAAGATCCTGATACCCATGATCTCATATTTTCACTAGAATAATTCAAAACTCGTTTTATATCTTTTTCTATGGACTCAAAATATTGCATTATTAATTATATTTACCGATTTTACAGATTTCGTAGATCACTGTTTAGGTTGAAGAGACTCCATTAACACTTTGACTGCCACGTACTTTTTATATATTACGCTCAGAGGGTTATGATAAAATTTCCGTTATTCTTGGAATATAACGATGAAGTATCAAACAATATAGCAAAAAAAAAAAGAAAAAGAAAAATGGTGTAAATTATTAATGTCTTCTATTCACAGTTCTCTATTTATTTACGTTCTTCGAATATTTGAAAATTGATTAGGATGAAACAAATAAAATAAATTTAAAAAATTAGTATTGCACGACACTGGTAATCACTATAGCCCCACTGAAAAGACAAGCACCTGGCACTGATGACAGTCATGGTGACAGTCAACGTGTTAAGAAATTTCTATCACTCCCTTACCCTACTACTACTATATTATATATTATTATTCTATATTATATAGAATATTCCTAAATTTGACATGGGGT
>NW_016910087.1:100613-107395 GCF_001483705.2 Eufriesea mexicana
AAAAATTAGTATTGCACGACACTGGTAATCACTATAGCCCCACTGAGAAGACAAGCGCCTGGCACTGATGACATTCGTGGTGGCAGTCAAGGTGTTAAGAAATTTCTATCACTCCCTTACCCTACTACTACTATATTATATATTATTATTCTATATTATATAGAATATTCCTAAATTTGACATGGGGTGTCATTCTAATTATATAAAATTATCTATAGTTCCTCCTAAAACTCGTTCATTTTACCAATATTACCTAAAATTTATAAATCACCTGGAACATCTTGAAACCCCATATAATATTCAAAATATTTTTAATAATAATATATATTTCATAATTCTTCTTTTATCTCGAAAACCACTCTATTACCTTTTCCATTCTTCCCATTTTTCCCCCTTTTCAAACATGTTTCTATATTTCATTGCCTACCATAACGCCACAAAAATTTTCCAAATTCAGGTGCATTGGTTCCGAGGAAATCAGGCCGGATTCAGGTGCAAATCAGGATAACAGAACCCTTCCGCGGCGTTATGCACGCATCGTCGCGTTACGTTTGGCGTGACGGTAATCTATGTTTATACAGCAACGAGCGAGCAGTGCATAACTGATTCGTCGAGCAAATCGAGTTAAGCCTAGCCTGATTTGCTTCTCACGGCGACAGACAAACCGCACGGTTTCGCGTTCTGTCAATGACAGCCTTCGAGTCCTTCGGTTAAATAAAGAAACCCACCAAAACAGTGCATTATTGAACGATTTTTCGAACAACTGAAAGTTTCCACGAGAAATACCCACGGGACGATGTTAATAAAAGCTCCCAGGCGTCCCTTTTGCTCGCAAAGTTAGGTTCCCACCGAGCAATAATCTCGGATTGCAGGAATAAATGAAGAAAAGTGTGACAGAGTCAAAGTCGAGTTAAATCAAGCGAAGATTCGAAGAATTTTAACATAGTTTCTTAAGTTCTGTCTCCAGGTTGGTGTTTTTGAAATTATTTAGACGTAATGGTTGGGTGGAGAGCGAAACGCGAGCGAGCGTGTGATGTGTATGTGAAGGAAGGAGCACGTGTTGGTAACGTTAAATATTTAGCCTCTGAGAGGGATGCAGGCGCTAAGTGAAGCTTAACGATATTAGCCGCTGTCTGGAAGGTTCATAACGATCAGCATCAAATTACGGTGTCCCCTAGCGTTGATAAGTACTTAGTTTACCTCGAGATGCCGAAAGTACGGTTTTTATCGTTTTAATGGCTAGACGCTCGATTAAAGAAGGGAGGATTCACTTCAAGGCTCACTACGTTGGACAGCGAACTTTCAAGGCTCGTTCTTTTAACAGAAGCTTTGACACGGTTCGCTTTTGTGAGAAAAATTAACTCAGTTGCTTGGTCTTGAAACATTTTAATTCTGACACGTATCTGACAAATGTCTTGATCGTTTTCGTCTGTAATAAATAATTAGCATGGGACTATGTGATATTTAGCAGATTAGAAATACAGCTACTTTAATAGGAACTATCTATTTACAGGTCGAACGTTGTCTAGTGTCTTAGACAATTCAATATTTTGGAAATAATAATTTAATTCTTAGATGAGACTATGCTTAGGATAGACTGTCAGTAATGCGAGAAGAGTGAACGAGTTCCTAGAATGCACGTGGAAGTTTTGAACACTTGACAGTGTGTAGCACGAGCGTGTAGTGTGCATAGATATAAAATAGGATGCCAAGGGACTAATTGAAGAGTGTTAAACAACCCAATACTTTGGAAATAGTAATTTAATTCTTACTGTAAATTAACTTACAATATTGTCCACGGTGTGATACAAAAATATAGGAAATTGTGGTATTGACAGTGGACCGAGTGACTGTCAACGCAACTGATGAGGCTAGACTATGTTTAGACTAGACTGTCAGTAGTGCGAGAAGAATCAACGAGTTCCTAGAATGCACGTGGAAGTTATGAACACTTGGCAGTCTGTAGCACTAGTACGTGGTGTGCACAGGTATAAAAAGGGATGCCAAGGGACTAATTGAAGAGTTTTAAACAGCCCAATACCAATACCAATAATAATTTAATTCTTACTGAAAGTTAACTTACAATATTGTCCACAGTGTGATCTATAAATAAAGAAAATTGTGGTATTGACAGTGGACCGAATGATTGTCAATGCGACTGATGAGGCTAGACTATGCTTAGGCTAGACTATCAGTAGTGCGAGAAGAATGAACGAGTTCCTAGAATGCATGTAGAATTTTTGGACACTTGGCAGTGTGTAGTATGCATAGATATAAAAAGGGATGCTCGGGATTAGTTGAAGTGTGTCAAAATAGAGTATTATAAGAGAATCGTTTGAGATCCACTAGTGACAGTTAACCATGACAGTCGCGAGTGACGTAGTCTGTATTTAAATTAACGTAATAAATATTATTACCTAACCCAAGCCAAACCTAATAAAATAAAATTAAAGTTGGCAGCACAATTGCATCAACGTGTACACGAGAATTCTATTACATATTCGATGGCAAGAACGACACATCCTCTACCCTAGCCTTAAACGCAATACCCGACCACCTCGAGCAGCTCCTTCGCATCCCTCAGAGTACATGTACGTGCGACTACCACACTCGACATTGGAGAGGAGCACCCTAACCAAGAAGCGCTATTTGCGTGGCAAACCTAGCGCGACTCCGCAATCGAATAAAAGCAAGGCAGACTCACCGAATAAAGCAGGAGGCTCGACGTCTCGCACGGAAAGACTGGAGGAGGCCTGCGATCCGCTGGATTCCGTGCTCTGCATGCATCTCAGCCTTCTTCTCAGTTTCGGCATGTCGAACGGCAGGTCCCTGAGATCCACGCTGGTCGCGCTGCCAGACGTGGTGGCGTCCTGTTGCATAAGTAATCGCCTCCTTCTCAACTTTGGCATGTCAAAAGGCAGATCGGACAGCTCCGGCTCGTTGTCGACAAGATTGATGTTATCCAGCTGCGGCTTCAACAAGTGGAAGCCGAACGGCTTGCACTTGATCCCGGCTCGCGACTCGATCGAGATGCCGCTGTCCGACCCTTGGATCTCCGCATCGCCCGACGACGAGGACTGCAGGGCCAAATTAATGAGATTCTTGTTCTGCGGCGTGCGCCTCTTCTTGAACGACGTGTCCATGGGCGAGGTCACGGAATTCGTGTTCGTGTTGGCCGTGTTCGTGTTCGTGTTCGTGTTATTCGACGCGGTCAGGTTGTTCTCCGTAGTCACGTTCTCCTCCGGAGAGGCCTGGGAGTTGTTGTTGCGATTGTTATCCGAGGTCTCGGACGCAGGCTCCTGGGACGATTTATCAGAGATAGGAGAGAGTATATGCAGCTTGGTCGCGTGATGAGTGAGGAAACCGGTCATCGAAGGCTGCTGATGATGATGGTAACAGTTGGTGCTGCCGCTGTCAGAGCTGTGAGAGCTGAGGCTGGTACTATGACGGCTCTCAGAGCTACTGGTAGACCTGTTACCCTCGCTGGTGCTGCTGCGAAGAGACTCCATGCTGCCACCGCTGCTACTGGTAGCCATGCTCTCCGTGCTAGAGTAGCCAGGTCTGCGTCTACTGGTCCGCAATTTGAATTCCAACAGACCTACCTCTCTGCGAGGTCGCAACAGATCGCTCTCAGCCTCGTGAGGCCTGCCCTTGAACTCCATGATAGGCTTGCTCTCGCGGATCAAGCTTCGTGGTCGCTGTCTCTCCTCCCTCGGCCTGCCCTTGAACTCTAGGATCAGCTCCTTGTCGAAGCGTCGGCCCTGCGACGATTCCACACTGTCTTGAGCAAAACTTTTTGGTCTACCTTTGATCTCGAGGATACTGCCCTCGCTGCTCTGCGGCGAGTCTTTCGCCCTCAGTGAGGACTTCACTGGCAATCTCAGGTCCTTGAGACGCGGATGGTCCGGCTGACAGGGTAAGTTCGGTGTGCTGCGAATGTTCAACAGCAAGTGGTCGCGATTGCCGTGGAACTTGGCCGGCAACGGTGCCGTGGATGGAGGCGACGGAGTGTAACCTCTGGCGGGTAGCCTGGGCGACCCGGTCTTCTCGTCGCTCGAATTGATCTGGAGGGATTCGATGTCCTGGGACAAAGTACAAATATTGTCTGATTGCTGCTGTTGCTGTTGCTGCTGCTGCTGCTGCTGCTGAAGCCGGCTCGGAATCGGTTTTGGGCGGAGAAGTACGACTTTGCGTCGATCTTTGCTGCTGTGGGACTGACCAGCGTATGGGACTTGCTGCTGCTGTTGCTGCTGCTGCTGCTGTTGCTGCTGCTTAGACGTATCCGTCGATGAGCTCGTTCTGCTTACCGGTATCGCGCTGCTGCTTCTTATCTGCGTTGTTAAACCACAGGTTATTCCGATATTCGCGAGGTTCTCTTTCCGATCCACTTGAATTTACTTTAATTCATGTAAACCAATGCGAGAATTAATTCCGTTACACATCTCTCGAGTGTATTAAAAGTTGGGTACGCGATGCGAAGCGGTAATTAGGCTATCGCGAAATGAGCGAATTATACGGTTCGACCGCAATTAAAGTCCAATTTCAGCTCGACAGGGGGAAATTCATAGTTCGTGTTCCGAAATCCCGTAACATTTTCGGCTATATTGGACTTTAATTGCTTTTCATTAAAGACTAGCGCCCCTAACTTCCCTGGCATCGGGGCATGCAACAAACCCGAGAATAAATGGCAAACACAGATGTTCGCGTATGAGCGATTACACCATGGTTGCTTCCATGAGCGATGAAACGAAGCAAAGATACCGAGAGCTCATTTTTCGCGCTGAGATATACTTTCTGACGTCAATTTCGAGGAAGGATCGAATCCGAGGTGTTTGGATCGAGTATTTGCTTTTAACGCTATGCCGTCTACATGTCTAATTGGGATTCTTTCGTTCGATGCCGGTAGGACTGACTCATTACTTGCGCATGGTACCAACGTGACGCCATAGTGTTAAAATATTGGAAATATCGTGGAATTTCTAGAAAGTAATGCACGTACTTGCGAATGTAAGACGGGATGATTGGTAACCCGATCGAGATCATCGAGGTCATCGTCAGAGCGGTTGACCTTGCAGTCGAAGGCCGTCTCGTAGAGGTGCCGCTGCCTAGCCATCTCTTCCTCGTCTTCCTCCACCTCCACGTCCTCCTCCTCCTCTTCCTCACCCTCGTCCTCTCCCTCCACGTCGTCCTCGTCCTCGACGAGTATCGGCTGCGGGTCTATCCTTCGTGTACGACGTAGCTTGCGCACTTGGTGCCGCGTTAGTTGCGGCTGTCGTTGATCTAGCTCATCCTCCTCTTCTTCAGCCGATGCGACGCAAGTACAGACCGTTGTCGGCAGGTCATGGCTTAGCAATCTATGAGGAGGCATGAGGGTGTGATCCCACTCGGTGATGATGCACGACGAGAGGATCTCGTTTCTGGCTGGGACAGCATGCTCGCTCCCCGACGTGGGGCTCACTAGATCCTGACTTTGATAATGTTGTTGCGGTTGTAACGGATGCTGTTGTAGCTGTAGCTGCTGCTGATAATGCTGTGGCTGCTGCTGCTGCTGCTGCTGTTTTTGTTGTTGCTGAGATGAATAGGAACCCCCATCACCCGCCACCGAGTTTCTCTTCGGTATACCGGGTGTTCGCGATCGCTCACCCGGTACGTCGAGACTAACGCTTTTTCTGTACCTGTTCGGCTGTGACTTGCTTATTTGCTCCGGTACCTTGAACAGGTCGCCGTAGTAATAGGGTGATGGATGACGCACCGGTTGATTAGACTCGGTGGGTGATTGATCTGTCAGATGGACCAGGGCTACGCAGTCCACCACTGCTCCGTCCGTCGAGTTTAACTCTTTTCCTCGATCTACTGAAGGAGCACGGGTGGAGGAAGACGCGTACAAGCTGTTCTTGTGCTTCCTGATCTCAACGCGGCGGCCATCTTCGTCATCTTCGCAGGACGAGCCGGAAGCAGACGGATCTGAAACAACAAACGTCAGACATGTCATTTTGAGTACCATTTACAAACGATAAACGATAAATACGACGAAGCATACTTATATTTTAATACAAAAATGAAAATTATTTCATAAATTTATTTCCATAGAATTGGAATGAGTATAGTCCTGAAGGAGTATCGAGAGTGTTTGAACTTATAACACAGGTGACCACGTGTAAGAGGATCGAATGGATGTATATGACAGAGCCGAGCAAGATAGACAATTGGAAGTTAGTTCATCAGTATTATGACACGTGTTTGAAGTACCTGGTCCACCAAGCTTACAAGGAAAGGGGTATGATTAGGAAGGAAAGCCTAAGTTCGAAAAAGGGACAAAATGAATGGTTTAAATAAGGGTACAAGGGCGTGAGTCAGTCCAAGGCAGTCTAACAGTTCAGTCCAAGAATATCCAAAGTCTGTCAAAGAGTTTGCATTCCAGGAAAGTCAGTTTTTAAGCCAGTTCCAGTCTAAGAGTTTTCAGTCAAAGGCAGTGTGTCAAAGTCTAAAGTCAGTTTAAGAAAGATCAGCACAGCCCATAGCAAATCTCCCTTGTCTCATAGCTAGTCACTGCCATTCCAATTATAAGCCTATTTTATTCTATTAAGCCTACAATGCCATCTCAAGTCAATTCACCCAAAATACGATCTTATATTTGAAATATTTCATCCATTAGACTATCGATCTTTCCTCCAAACGACGAGTGTATCACCTGACTCTCATAAAACGTGGACACACGCGAGTCTAGAGGCAAAGGATGGACGATGCCTTCGTGACAGGAATGTAGGAGCAACCCGGGAGCC
>NW_016910088.1:0-540 GCF_001483705.2 Eufriesea mexicana
TTTTGAATTGACCTATTCTCTGGCAAGTAGTTGGCTGTTTTTGCCATTTGATTGAATGCGTTATTCGATGTATTCACCAAGCTATAACAGATTATACATCTTGAATAGGCCTATTCCCAGGTAAGTAGAGGGCATTACTTGAGATTGGATTGAAGGCGTTAGGCGATCTAATAGGCGATCTATTCACGATGCTATAACAGATTATAGATTTTGAATAGATTTTTTCCCTGGCAAGTATCTGGCGGTACATGCCATTGGATTGCAGGCGACAGGCTATCTAATCACCAAGCTATTGCAGCTTATATATTCTGAATAGGCTAATGCTCTGGCAAGTAGATGGCTGTACTTGCCATTGTATGGAAGGCGATAGGCGATCTATTCACAATGCTATAACAGGTTCGAGATTTTGAACGGACCTGCTCTCTGGCAAGTAGATGACTGTACTAGCCATTGGATTGAAGGCGTTAGGCGATCTATTCACCAAGCGATAACAGGATATAGATTTTGAATAGACCAATTCTCTGGCAAGTAGATGGCTGT
>NW_016910088.1:556-908 GCF_001483705.2 Eufriesea mexicana
TAGGCGACCCATTCTCCAAGCTATAACGGATTATAGATTTTGAATAGACCAATTCTCTGGCATGTAGATGGCTGTACTTGCCATTGTATTGAAGGCGATAGGCGATCTCTTCACCAAGCAATTACAGATTATAGATCTTGAATAGGCCTATTCCCAGGTAAGTAGATGTCATTACTTGAGATTGGATTGAAGTCGTTAGGCGATATAATCACGATGCTATAACAGATTATAGATTTTGAACAGATTTTTTCCCTGGCAAGTGTCTGGCGGTACATGCCATTGGATTGACGGCGATAGGCGATCTATTCACCAAGCGATAACAGGATATAGATTTTGAATAGACCAATTCTCT
>NW_016910089.1:0-2622 GCF_001483705.2 Eufriesea mexicana
GTCCATTCAGCCGTACATCCAGACATTCGCACACCCATACGTGCACACATACATACATCCATAAACCCGTCCAAACATGCAACCATCCAGACATACATATATCCATACGTACATCCACACATCCATACATACACCCACACACATCCATACATACATCCATCCATACATCCATACGTACATCCATACACACATCCATACATATATCCAAGGATGTATCCATATATACACCCGTACATGCCTCCATACATCCACCAATACATGCATCCATACATACGCCATTCCATGCACGCGTCCATACATACATACATATTTCCGTTCATACATCCATCCATATATCCATACATACATCCATCCATACATCCCTACATACATCCATACAAACATCAATACATACATCCATGCACACATTCATACATCCGTTCATCCAGCCATCCATACTTCAATCTATGCATACACACAGCCATCCATACAGCCATCCATCCATACATCCATCCATCCATACATCCATTCTTCCATACACCCATCCATCCATAAATCCATCGATCCATAAATATATCCTTCCATACATCCGTCCACCAATCCATCAATCCACCATTATATCCATACATACATCCATACATACATCAATACATGCGTCAATACATACACCAATACATTCGTCCATACATACATCCATACATACATACATCCATTGGTGGTTCCATCCTTCCATTCGCCCATTCATCCATACGTCCACCAATCCATACATCCATCGATCCATACAGCCATACATACATACATCCACACATCCACACATACATCCATACTTCCACACATCCATACGTCTATACATCCATACATCCACACATCCATACGTCCATTCATCCAAACATGCATGCATACATTCATTCTTACATCCATACATTTATACATACATACATCCATCAATGCATACATCCATACATCCATACATCCATACGTCCATCCATCCATACATCCATACATCCACACACCCATACATCCATACACACATCAATACACAGATCCATACATACACGCATACATTCATTCATACATACATCGATACATACATTCTTACATGCATCCATACATACATCCATACATACATCCATTCAAACATCCATTCGTGCATCCATGCGCACGTCCATACATACATCCATACAAACATCCATACATACACCCGTTCTTCCGTCCATCCACCCATCCATTCAACCACCCACACACCGATACTTCCATGCAACCGTACATCCATTCATGCGTTCATCCGTACATCCATACATGCTTACATCCATACATACATAACTCAAATACGTCCATACATTCAAACATACATAAACACATACATACATTCATACATACATACATACATACATACATTCGTACATCCATGGATCCACACATCCATTCATCCAAAAATCCGTCCAACCATACAACCATCTATTCACACATACATCCGTACGTGCATCCACACATCCACACATACACCCATACACACATCCCTACATACATCCATCCACACATCCACACATCCACACATACACCCATACACACATCCCTACACACATCCATCCACACATCCATACATATATACATGCACACCCACACATACATCCATAGATGTATCCATACATACATCCGTACATACATACATACATCCATCCATACATGCATCCATACATATGCCCTTCCGTACTCGTATCCATACATCCATACATATACTCGTTCATACACCCATCCATACATTCATACGTAAATCCATGCAAACATGCATACACACACCCATCCATACATCCGTAGATATATCCATACATACATCCGTACATCCATCCGTTCCTCCGTCCATCCACCCATCCATTCATCCACCCACATAACCATATATCCATGCATCCGTACATCCATACATGCGTACACTAATAAATCCATACGTACATACATTCATCCATCCGTACATCTGTCCAACCGTGCATACATACATTTATACATACATACATCCATAAATCCATCCACCCATACATCCATCCATCCGTACATACATCCCTCCATCCATCCATCCATACATACCTCCACCCATCCACGCATTCATCGAACCATACATCCATCCATCAATTCATGCATAGAACAATCCATCGTTCCATCCATCCATACATCCATGCATACATCAATACATACATCCATACATACACCATCACATTCGTCAATGCATACATCCATACATACACCAATACTTGCGTCAATACATCCATACAAACATATATACATACATCCATTCAAACATCCATACATACATCCATGCATACATCCATCCGTCCATACAGCCATCCATCCATACATACATCCATCGGTGCTTCCATCCTTCCATACGCCCATCCATCCATACGTCCACCAATCCATACATCCATCGATCCATACAGCCATACATAATGCATTAACACATCCACACGTACGTCCATACTTCCACACATCCATACATCCATACATCCATACATCAGTAGATCCACCCATCCGTACATCTATCCATACATACATCCATTTATCGATACAGCCATCCATCCATACATGAATCCATCCGTTCATCCATCGTTCCATTCATATATCCATCCATACATCCATACATACATACAT
>NW_016910090.1:0-4371 GCF_001483705.2 Eufriesea mexicana
GGTTCGGTTACGACAGGATTGCTTTGACTTTCGTGCTATACACCGCTATACGTTGAATTTCTGGGCCGCACTGTGCTCTAGTATGTTCTGCTTGGCTCTGGGGTGGACAGCAGGCCTGGTCACGTCACGCAAGTTTGAGTCAGGTTACGCATGTCATGGCTAGGTTCAGATAGGTTAGTAGTTGGGTTAGTGTACCTACGACCCTTGTGCAATACACTGCTACTCATCTGTGCACTGCAATGCTCTACTGGCATCTGCTTGTCCTTGTGGAAACCAGGAATAGCGGTCGTGTCAAGTTTGGTTGTGTTATGTTACGCCTGGTAATGTTATGTTAAGTCAAGTTTGGTTATATAGCTTTAACCCTTGTGCTGTACACTGCTCTTCGGTTGATGTCTGTGCTCAGCATTGCTCTACAAGCATCTGCTTCACATTGGGGAGGCCAGAAATAGTGGTCGTTACTCGTTCGGTTTAGCTACGTTATGTTTGGCTCGGTTAGGTTTGGCTATATTCGGTTAGGATGGCTCTGATTTTTGTGCTATACACTGCAATTCTGTGGATTTCAGCACCCAACATTGCTCTACTATAATCAGCTCGACCCTCGTGAGGCCAGTAGTAGTGGTTGCCGCACGTCAGGATGAGTTAAATTACGATTGTTTTGGTTAGGTTTGGTCAGGTTTGGATAGGATGGCATTGACTTCTGTGCTTTACACTGCTATTCGGAATATTTCATTGTTGTACGTTTCACTGCTATACTCTGCCTAGCTCTCGTGAGTCCAGCAATGCCGTTCGTGACACGTCAGGTTGGGTTACGTTACGCCTGCTTATGCTACGTTTGGTTATGTTAGTATATGATAGACTTGACTTTCGCAGAATACACTGCTATTCGGTGGATTTCTGTGCTCTACTTTGATCTAATATTATCTGCTTTGCTCCGGGGAGGCCGGAAATTGCAGCCGCGGTGCGTTATGTTGAGTTAGGTTACGTTTGTTTGTATCACGTTTGGTTAGGTTAGTATAGGTTATCTTCGACTTTTGTCCCACACACTGCTATTCGGCAGACTTCTAGGGCTTTCGTTGTCGTACTGTACTCTACTCGACTCTGGGGACGCCAGCAACGGCGGTCGTCGCGCGATGCATTGTGTTTGCTTGCGTTTGGCTTGTCTATGTTACCGCGGGTGAAGTCTGTATAGCTTTGATTTTTCTGTTATACACATCGATTATAGGAATTTTCGCGCCCTACTCTCATCTAATATGATCTGCATGTCCCTGGCAGGCCGGGAATGGTGGTCGCGGTACGATATGTTGTGTTAGATTTCGTACGTTTGGATTAGGTTACGCATAGTTTGGTAGGTGTATCTCTGTCTCCTAAGCTTCCCACTGCTATACGGTAGATATACGCGCTCTGCATTGCTCTGCGAGCATATGATTGTCTCCGCGGATGCCAGTAAGAGTGATCGCGTCACGTTAGGTTATGTTATATCACGTTTGGTTATGTTAGGAGAGGATAGCTTTGACTTTTGTGCTGTACATTGCTATTCGGTGGAATTCTGAGCTATGCTGCGGTCTGGTATCTTCTGCTTGGCTCTGAGAATGTCAGCAAAAGAGGTCTAGGCACGTTAGGTATAGTTTGGGTAAGTTTGGTTGAGTTATGTTTGGTTAGGTTAGGCTAGGATAGCTTTGATTCTTGTGCTACAGACCGCTATTCGTTGAGTTTACACGTTCTACATTGCTCTACTATACCCTGCTCCACTCTGCGGAAGCCAGTATTAATGGTTCTGGCACGTGAGGTTGCATTAGGCTACGTTTGTGTAGGCTATGATTGCTTTTGTTATGTTGGGATGGATCTGTCTTTCTTGCTATACACTGCTTTTCGGAGGAATTCTGCGCTCTACTGTGCTCTACTATACTCTGCTTGTATCTGCGGAACACAGCATTAGCGGCCGCTGCACATAATCTTGCGGTATGTTGCGTTTGGTTATTTTAAGGTTTGATAAGTTGGGAAAAAATGGCTTGAACTTTTGTGCGGTACACTGCTATAAGGTGTAGTTCTGAGCTCTACTGTACTCTGATATGCCGGCCTGGCGCTGGGTGCTCTGTAATTGTGGTCCAGGCACGGTAGATTGCGTTACAATACGTTTGACTATGCTACGTTTGGTTATGTTAGACTAGTGTAGCTTCGACCTTTGTGCCATAAACTGCTATTCGGTGTGTTTCTGTACGCATCGTTGCTCTGCTATAGCCTACTCGGCTCTGGGGAGGCCAGCAATAGTGGTCGCGTCACGCTAGGCTGAGTTGCGATATGTTTGGTTGCCTGACGGTTGGCTACGTTAGGAGAGGATTGCTTTGACTATAGTGACATAGTCTGCAATTAGGCGGATTTCTGCTCCCTACAGTGCTTTAATGTTTTCAGCTTGGCTCTGGGAGGGCGAGCAATAGCGGTATCGGTACGCTATGTTGAGCTACCCTACGTTCGGTTAGGTTGGTTTAGGATAAGTTTGGACAGGATAGTCTTAACTTTTGTGCTGTACACAGCGACTCGGTGGATTTGTACGCCCTACATTGATCTACAATACCCTGCTCGACTCTGGGGAGGCCACTAATAGTGTTCGCGGCACGTTAGGTTGACTTACGTTACGTTTCTGTATGTTACGATTGGTTATGTTAGAAGAGGATTGTCTTGACTTTTGCTCTCTACGCTGCTACACGGTGGATTCCTGCGCCCTACCTTGCTCTCATATGATCAGCGTAGCTCTGGAAAGGCCAGCAATTGTGGTATCGGCACGATATGTTTAGTTAGGCTACGTTTGGTAAGCTTGGTTAGGTAAGGTTAGGTTAGGATATCTTTGTATTTTTTGCTTTGCACTGGAGTGCGGCGGACTTCTGCGCACTACTGTGCTCTAGCATATTCTGGTAGGCTCTGGGGAGGTCAGCAATAGTGTTCTAGGCACGTTAGGTTAAGTTAGTTTACGTTTGGTTATGTTATGCTTGGTTAGGTTAGGCTAGGATAGATATAAGCTTTGTTCTGTGAACGGCTTTTCGGAGGATCTCTGCGCTCTGCTGTGATCTTGTATGCTCTGCTTTGCTCTGGGGAGTGCAGAGATAGCGGACACGACTCAATAGATTGAGTTCTGCCACGTTTGATTATGTTATGTTTGTTTGGATCAGATTTGACTAGCCCTGGCTCTTCTGCTATAGCCTGCGACATATGGATTTCGGCGCACACCTCTACTCTAATGTGTCCTGCTTGAATCTGCGGAGGCCAGCAATACTGGTTACCGCACGATAGGTTGAGATAGATCACGTTTGGTTAGGTTTGGTTTGGTTGGGTCTGGTTTGAATTGCTTTGACTTTTGTACTCAAAATTGCTATTCTATGGACTTCTGTTCTCTAATGTGCTCTGCCGTAATCTGCTTGTCTCTGGTGACGTCAGCAATGGTGGTCGCGGCACGTTAGGTTTAGTTAGTTTACGTTTGGTTTGTTAAGGGTAAGTCAGGTTAGGTCACGATATCTTTGTCTTGTGTGCAATAAACTGCTATTGGGTTGCTTTCTGCGCTCTTCTGTGCTGCAGTATATTGTGCTTGTCGCTAGGTAGGCCGGCAACGGTGATTTGGTTGGGTTAGGATACGATAGTTTAGACTTCTATGCCATACAATGCTCTTCGGTGCATTTCCACGATGTACATTGCTATACTGTACTCTGCTCGACTCTCGGGATGCCAACAATATTGGTCGCGGCACGTTAGGTTGAATTAGGAAACGTGTAGTTAGGGTTGGCTGCGGCGCGTTAGGATAGGATAGTTGTGACTTTCGTGCTTTACACCGTAATTCGTTCGACTCTGCGTCCCGCTTTGATCTACTAGCATCTGCTTGCCTCTGGAGGGCCAGCAATGGCGGTCGTCTAACATTCGGCTGCGTTAGGTTACCCTTGGTTTGGTTATGTTAGGTTAATTTTTATCAGGATATCATTGACTTTTGCGCTATACACCGCTATTCGGTGGATTTCTGCACCCTACATTGATCTACCATAATATTCCCGTCTATGGGGATGTCAGTAATGAGTGGTCTCATCACGTTAGATTTTGTGAGACTACGATAGTTTAGGTTCTGTTGGTCTGGCTTAGGTTTTGATAGCTTCGACTTATGTTGTGTGCAATGTTGATCGGTGGATTCCGGCGCTCTACTGTGCTCCAGTATATTCCGCTTGTCTCTGTGGACGCAAGCAACTCTGTTCTCGGTACGTTATACTAAGTTAGGTTACGTTATTAGGCTAGGTTAGGACAGGACAGAGTTGACTTTTGTGCTATAGACAGCAATTCGGTGCAATTCTCCGCATTCTCTGCATGCTTCTGGGGAGGCCAGCAATAGTGGTGCCG
>NW_016910091.1:0-526 GCF_001483705.2 Eufriesea mexicana
TAGGTCTATTCAAAATATATAACCTGTTATAGATTGGTGAATAGATCGCCTATCGCCTTCGATCCAATGGCATGTACAGCCACCTACTTGCCGGAGAATCGGTCTACCCAAAATCTATAATCTGTTATAGCTTGGTGAATAGATCGCCTAACGCCTTCACTCCCATGGCAAGTGCAGTCATCTACTTGCCAGAGAATAGGTCTATTCAAAATCTATAACCTGTTATAGCATGGTGAATAGATGGCCTAACGCCTTCAATCCAATGGCAAGTACAGCCATCTACTTGCCAGAGGATAGGTCTATTCAAAATCTATAATCTGTTATAGCTTATTTGAATATGTCGCCCAACGCCTTCAATCCAATGGCAAGTACAGCCGTCTACTTGCCAGAGAATAGGGCTCTTCAAAATCTATAACCTGTTACAGCTTGGAGAATAGGTCGCCCAACGCCTTCAATCCAATTTCAAGTACAGCCATCTACTTGCCAGAGAATATTACTATTCAAAATCTACAATCTGTTATGGCTT
>NW_016910092.1:0-3831 GCF_001483705.2 Eufriesea mexicana
GAGCAGAGTGCAGATATCCATAGAGTCGCAGTGTATATCAGAAAAGTCCGATCTACCCAAACCTAACCCCAACCAGCAGAACATAACCGAACGTAGCCTAACTAAACCTAACGTGCCGAGACCCCTATTGCAGCCCGCCCATAGCCAAGCAGGACATACTGGAGCGCAGTAGAGCTCAGCAATCCACCACATTCATGTGTATAGCACAAAAGTCGAACACATCATGACATAACGTGACCATATCTAACCTAACCAAACGTGGCATGACTCACCCTAACGTTCCGAGACCGCTATTGCTGCCTTCGCCAGAGTCAAGCAGTACTTACTAGAGCTTAGTAGAGCGCAGAACTCCACCATATAGCGGTGTAGACCACAAAAGTTAAAGCTATCCTGCCCAAATCTTGCCTAACACAAACAAGTCGGACATAACCTGACTCGGCATGACGAGCAGAGACCACAATTGCTGGCCCTACCAACGCCAAGCTGGGAATATTGGAGCCCATTATTGCGCAGAAATTCACTTAATAGCAGGCTATGGTGCCAAAGTCAAAGCTATCCCATCGTAACATATCCAATATTAACATAACCAAACATAAAATAACTTGACCTAAAGTGCCGGGACAGATATTGCTGGCCTCTCCCGAGCCAGCAGAATGGATTAGTGGAGAGTGGAGCGCAGAAACCAATAGGAACGCGGTTTATATCAGAAAAGTCGAAGCTGCCCAAACCTAACGCAAACCAAGCTAGCGTAACCAAGCATAGCCTAACTCAACCTAACTCGCCGACACCGCTATTGCTGCCATTCCCAGATCCAAGCAGAACACACTAGAGCGCAATAGAACGTAGAAATCTATCATATATCAGTGTACAGAGCGAAAGATGGAGCTATCTTAACCGAACTCAGCCTAACCAGCCTAACCGAACGTAACCTGACTGAACATAACGTGGCGAAACAACTACTGCTGGTCTTGCTAGAGCCAAGCTGAACATATTAGAGCACTGTAGGGCGCAGGTATCCGCCTAATAGCAGACTATATCTCTAACGCCAATGCTATCCCCTCCTAACCAGGCCATTCGTAGCATTCCCGACCGCGGCATAACACAACTTAACGTTCAGGGATTAGCATTGCTGGCCTCCCCAGACCCAAGCAGAACACATTAGTGGAGAGTAGAACGCAGGAGTCCTTAGAAGCGAAGTGTATATCAGAAATAACGAACCATTCCAAACCAAATCCATGCTTACAGAACATAGCCAAACATAGCATAGCTCAAACTAACGTGCCGAGACCGCTATTGCTGCACTCGCCAGAGCAAAGCAGGATATACTAGGGCACAATAGAGCGAAGAAATCCACCGAATATCAGTGCACACTACAAGAGTAAATGCTATCATAACCAAACTTAGCCTAACCAAACCGAGCATAGCGTAACCTGTCACAACGTAACGTGCAGAGGCCACTATTGCTGGCATCCACACAGCCAAGCAGTACATATTAGAGTACAGGAGAGAGCCGAAATCCATAGGCCGCAGGGTATAGCAGAAGAGCCAAGGCTGTCCAAATCTGATACAAACAAGCATAACATAACCAAACGTGACATAATTGAAGCTAATGAGCCCTGGCCACAATCTCTGCCCTAGCCAGAGCAAAGCAGAGCACACAAGATCACATAAGAGCACAAAAGTCCACCGAAAGGCAGTTTGTACCACAAAGGTCAAACCTACCCTAGCCTAACCTAACCAAACATAACATAACCAAACGTAACCTACCTCAACCTAACGTGCCCAGACCACTATCGCTGACATCCGCAGAACCTATCGGCATATACAAGAGCACAGTAGCGAGCAGGATTCCTCCGCACTAGAGTGCAAAGCACAAAAGTCAATGATACCCTGACCTAACATTTCCTAACCTAACGCAACAAACGTAGCCTAACTGAACATAACAGACCGATACCACTATTGCTGGCCTTTCCAGAGCCAAGGGCATCATCTTAGAGCACAGTAGAGCGCAGATATCCACCGAGTAGCAGTGTACAGGGCAAAAGTTATAGCAATCCTCTCCTAACCTAACCAACCGTGATATACACATGCGTATCATAAGACGCACTAACGTACCGCGACCGCTATTGCTGGCCTCCGCAGAGCCGAACAGTACATATTGAAGCGGTGCAGCGCAGAAATCCATATAAACGCAGTGTAAAGCAGGAAAGTCATAGCTATACGAACCTAGCGCAGGCAAACGTAACCTAGCCAAGCGAAGCCTAAACCAAAGTGTCTTGACACGACCACTATTTCTGGAACCCCAGGGCAAAGCAGCATATATCAGAGCACAGAAGAGCGCTGATATTCTCCGAACCCCAGTGTATACCACAGAAGTCAAATCTGATCGAACCTAACCCAGGTAAACATGTCACGACCAAACGCAGCCAAACCCAACCTAACGTGCGGAGAACACTATTACTGCCTTCCCGAGAATCGAGGAGTTTATAGCATAGCAATATAGGGCGTAGAAGTCCTGCGAATAGCAGTGTATATCGCAAAAGTCAACTCCATCCTATCGTAACCTATCCAAACGTAATATAGCCAAGCGTAACCAAACTTAACCTAACGTGCAGGGACCTTGTTTGCTGGCCGCCCCAGACACACGCAGAAATCGCTGGAGCACAGTAGAGCGCAGATGTCCACCGAATAGCTGTGCACAGCACAACAGTCAAAGCTATACTCTCCTGACCTAGCCAATCGTAGCATTACCAAACGTAACATAACTCAACCTAACGTTACGCGACCACTATTGCTGGCCTCCTCAGGGCCAAGCAGTACATATAAGAGGGGGTGCTGGGCAGAAATGCATAGAATCGCCGTGTATGCAGAAAATTCAATGCTACTCAAACCTAGTCTGGGCCAAAGTAGCTCACCTAAGTGAAGCCCAACTCAACGCATCGAGCTGCGACCGCTGTTGCTGGGCACCTCAGGGCCAAGCACAATATAGTAGATCACAGTAGAGCACAGAAATACACCGAAAAGTTGTGTGCACCACGAAAGTCTATGCTACCCACATATAACAGAACCAAACAAAATCATACCAAACGTAGCCTAATTCAACCTAACATGCCGAGACCACCATTGCTGGCCTCCCCAACTCCAAGCAGAGCGTATTAGCGGAGAGTACAGCGCAGAAATCAATAGAACGGGCGTGAACAGCAGAAAGGTCAAAGTTATCCAAATCGAACCCATGATAACGTAACCTAACCAAACGTAACATAACTATACCTAACCCGCCACGGTCAGCATCTCTGGCCTCTCTAGAGCAAAGCAGATGGATTAGACCACCGCAGAGGGCAGCAATTCGCCGGATATCTGTGTACAGCAAGAAAGACAAAGCTATCATAGCCACACATAGCCTAACCTGAAATATGCATACGCAACCCGACACAGTATAACGTCCCACGGGATTGGAGCAGAGTTTACTAAATCATTGAAGAGCGCAGAAATCCACCGAATATCAGTGCGTGGCACAAAAGTCTGAGCTATCCTATCCCGACCTATCCAAGCGTGTCATAACCAAAGGAAACATAACTCTGCATAACGTGCCGCGATACCACCACTCCTGGGTTCCCTATAGCCGAGTAGAATGTACTAGAGCACTCTAGAGCGCGGAAATCGTAAGAATGGCGTAATATAGCATAAAAGTCACAGCCATCATAACAAAACATTATATAACGTAACACAGCCAAGATTAACGTGACCCTTCCAGACGTGCCACGACCACTATCACCGTCACCACTATCACTGTCTGCTTCCCATAAGCAAGCAGAGGATAGCAGAGCAATG
>NW_016910092.1:4500-76396 GCF_001483705.2 Eufriesea mexicana
ACGAAACCTAACTCCACCTGACGCACATGGACAACCATTGCTGGCGTGCACAGAGCCAGCCAGGGCATATTAGAGCACAGTAGAATGCGGAAATACATATATTCGTAGTGTACAGTAGAAAAGTCGTAGCTATCCAGGCCTAGCCATGGCTAACATAACCTAACCAAACGTAGCCCAACTCAAAAATACGAGACCAGACTACTATTGCTGGACGCACCAGGACCAAGTTGAACGCAGTAGAGCACAGTAGAGTACAGGAGTCCTCTGAATTACTGTGTATACCGCAGAAGTCAAAGCTATCCTGACCTAACGCAGACATACGTAACATAATCAAACGTAGCCTAACACAACCTAACGTGCCGAGACAGCCATTGCTTGCCTACCCATAGCCAAGCAGAATAAACAAGAGTGACGTCGAGCTCAGTAATCCGCCCGAATTCGGCGTGTAGCGCAAAAGAAAAGGGTAACCCAACGTAACCTGTCGTAAACGAACCTAACCGAACGTTATCTAACCAAACATGACATGCTGTGGATACTATTTCTGGCCTCGCCAGAGGAAAGCAGAGCATACTAGAGCAACGTAGAGCGCAGAAGTGCACCTAATGGCGGTGTATACCATGAAAGTCAAAGCTATACCATCCTTATATAACAAAACTTAATATAAGCAAACGTCGTCTATCTCAAACTGTCACGCCGAGACCACCATTACTGGCATCCCGAGAACCAAGCAGAGTATACCAGAGCACAGTAGAGCGCAGAGGTCCACCGAACAATAGTTTATGCCACGAAAGTCAATGCAATCCAAACCCAACTCATACTAATGTAACACAACGGAACGTAGCTTTATTGAACCTATTCTACCGAGACCGCTATTACTGGCCTCCACCGCTTCGTGCAGAGTGTAGAAGAGGAATGTAGAGCGTAGAATACCACCTAATAGCGGCGAATATGGCAAAGGTCAAAGCTACCCTATCCTAACCTGACCAACCGCAGCATTACCAAACGTAGCAAAGCACAACCTATCGCGGCACGACCCCACTTGCTGGCCCTGCAGAGTCGAGCAGTGTGTAGTAGAGCGCAGTAGAGCGTGCAAAGCCACCAAACAGCAGTGCGTAGCGCAAAAGACAAAGACACACTGGCCAAGCCTGACCTAACCTAACCAAACGAAACGTAACATAACACATCCTATCGTGCCGCACCCCAAAGTCGAGTTGGGTAAAGTAGAGCAATGAGGAGCGCTGAAATCCGCCGAATATCAGTGCATAGCACAAAAGTCGAAGTTATCCATCCTAACCAAAGCAATCTTAGCACAAACAAACCTATCATAACAAACTCTAACGCGCCACGTTCAACATTTCTGGCCTCGTCAGAGCAAATCGGGTAATACTAGATCACAGCAGAGCGCAGGAATCCGCAGGAAAGCAGTGTATAGCAAAAAAGGCAAAGCTATCCTATCCAAACCTGACCAAACAAGACATAACCATACGTAACATTATTAACCTAGCGTGCCTAGACCACTATTCCTGACATGCGCGCAGCAAGGCAGAACATATTCGAGCAGTGTAGAGCGCAGAAATCTACCGAAAAGCATGGCGCAAAGGACAAAGATACACATCCTAACCTGGCTAAATGTAACATAACCAAACGCAACGCAACACAACCTGTGGTGCCACGACCACTATTCCGTGCACCAAGGGAGCCAAGCAGAGCATAGCTTAGCAATGATGGATGCTGACACCAACCTAGTGGCCGTGTATAGCAAAAGGTGAAAGGTATCCCAACCAAACTTAGCCAAACCTAGCCAAAACGAACTGAAAATTGCTCAACCTATCGAGCCGCGGCCACTATTGCTGGCCGCCCGGTAGTCGAGCAAAGTATAGCAGAGCAATGCAGAGGGCAGAAACACACCGAAGGGCAGTGTATAGCACAAAAGTGGAAGATACTCCATCCTAACCTAACCAAACGTAACGTAACAATACGTAATATACTTGAACCTAACGCGCCGGGACCGCCATCGCTGGACTCCCCAGCGCCAAGCTTAACATACTAGAACACAGTATATTGCTGGTATCCACCAAAATGCAGCGTACACCACGTAAGTCAGAGCCATCCAAGCCGAACCCAGACTAACGTAGCATAACGACACGTGGCGGAACCAAAGCTCTCGCGCCGATACCACTGTTACTGGGCTCTCATAGGCGAGCAGTGTACTGTAGAGCAATGTAGGGAGCAGAAATCCACCGTGCAGCAGTGTATAGCACAATACTCGAAGCTACCCTGTCCTAGCCTAACCGAACGTAACGTAACCAAACGTAGCCTAACATATTAGGGCAACGTAGACCGCTGAAATCCTCCGAATAGCAGTGTATAGCGCAAAAGTCATAGCTATTTCTTCCTGGCGTAGCCAAACGTGACATTACCAAACATATCTTAGCACAGACTGAAGTGCCGCGACCACGATTGCTGGCATCCCAAGAGCCAAGCGTAGCATACTAGTGGATAGTGGAGCACGGAACCCCATGGAATCGGAGTGTACATCGGAGGAGTCTAAGCTACAGATGCCTAACCCAAGAAAACAGTGCATATGCAAACATAGCCTAACACAACATAACGTTCCGCGGCCACTATTGCTGTACTCCCCACGGGCAAGCCGAATGTAGCAGAGCACAGTAGAAGGAAGAAATCGACCGAATATCAGTGTGTACCACGAAAGTCATATCAATCCAAACCCAACACAGAATGACTTAACGTTGCCAAACGTAACCTAACAAAACGTAGCGGCCCGAGACCACTATTGCTGGCCTTCCCATAGCCATGCTGATAATATTAGAACACAGTAGTGCGCAGGGATCCACCTTATAGCGGAAAATGACACTAAAGTCAAAGATATCCTCCCATAAGGTAACAAATCGTAACATAACCAAACATGACCTAACCAAACTCAACGTGCCACTACCACTATTGCTGGCTTCCCATAGACATCAGATGGTATCAGAGCAATGCAGACCGCAGGTATTGGCCGAATAGCAGTGTACAGCGCAATAGTCAAAGTTACAATTTCCAGACATAACCAAACCAAGCCAAACCAAAAGTAACTTTGCTCAGACTAATTTGCTGGGACCAGAGATGCTGGCCTCCGCAGAGCCAAGCAGAGCCCATTAGAGTACTGTGGATCGCAGAAAACCACCGTACAATATTCGAGCAGTGTAGAGCGCAGAAATCTACCGAAAAGCATGGCGCAAAGGACAAAGATACACATCCTAACCTGGCTAAATGTAACATAACCAAACGCAACGCAACACAACCTGTGGTGCCACGACCACTATTCCGTGCACCAAGGGAGCCAAGCAGAGCATAGCTTAGCAATGATGGATGCTGACACCAACCTAGTGGCCGTGTATAGCAAAAGGTGAAAGGTATCCCAACCAAACTTAGCCAAACCTAGCCAAAACGAACTGAAAATTGCTCAACCTATCGAGCCGCGGCCACTATTGCTGGCCGCCCGGTAGTCGAGCAAAGTATAGCAGAGCAATGCAGAGGGCAGAAACACACCGAAGGGCAGTGTATAGCACAAAAGTGGAAGATACTCCATCCTAACCTAACCAAACGTAACGTAACAATACGTAATATACTTGAACCTAACGCGCCGGGACCGCCATCGCTGGACTCCCCAGCGCCAAGCTTAACATACTAGAACACAGTATATTGCTGGTATCCACCAAAATGCAGCGTACACCACGTAAGTCAGAGCCATCCAAGCCGAACCCAGACTAACGTAGCATAACGACACGTGGCGGAACCAAAGCTCTCGCGCCGATACCACTGTTACTGGGCTCTCATAGGCGAGCAGTGTACTGTAGAGCAATGTAGGGAGCAGAAATCCACCGTGCAGCAGTGTATAGCACAATACTCGAAGCTACCCTGTCCTAGCCTAACCGAACGTAACGTAACCAAACGTAGCCTAACATATTAGGGCAACGTAGACCGCTGAAATCCTCCGAATAGCAGTGTATAGCGCAAAAGTCATAGCTATTTCTTCCTGGCGTAGCCAAACGTGACATTACCAAACATATCTTAGCACAGACTGAAGTGCCGCGACCACGATTGCTGGCATCCCAAGAGCCAAGCGTAGCATACTAGTGGATAGTGGAGCACGGAACCCCATGGAATCGGAGTGTACATCGGAGGAGTCTAAGCTACAGATGCCTAACCCAAGAAAACAGTGCATATGCAAACATAGCCTAACACAACATAACGTTCCGCGGCCACTATTGCTGTACTCCCCACGGGCAAGCCGAATGTAGCAGAGCACAGTAGAAGGAAGAAATCGACCGAATATCAGTGTGTACCACGAAAGTCATATCAATCCAAACCCAACACAGAATGACTTAACGTTGCCAAACGTAACCTAACAAAACGTAGCGGCCCGAGACCACTATTGCTGGCCTTCCCATAGCCATGCTGATAATATTAGAACACAGTAGTGCGCAGGGATCCACCTTATAGCGGAAAATGACACTAAAGTCAAAGATATCCTCCCATAAGGTAACAAATCGTAACATAACCAAACATGACCTAACCAAACTCAACGTGCCACTACCACTATTGCTGGCTTCCCATAGACATCAGATGGTATCAGAGCAATGCAGACCGCAGGTATTGGCCGAATAGCAGTGTACAGCGCAATAGTCAAAGTTACAATTTCCAGACATAACCAAACCAAGCCAAACCAAAAGTAACTTTGCTCAGACTAATTTGCTGGGACCAGAGATGCTGGCCTCCGCAGAGCCAAGCAGAGCCCATTAGAGTACTGTGGATCGCAGAAATCCACCGTACAACAGTATATAGCACAATAGTCAAAGCTATCCTGTCCTAAACTAGCCAAAGGTAACATAACCAAACGCAGCCTAACTCATCCCAACGTGCCGAGACCACTACTGCTGCCCTGCTCAGAGCAAAGCAGGACATATTAGTGGGGTATGGAGCGCAGAAGTTCATTAAATGGCAGCGTATGGCACAAAAGACGAAGATATCCCAAACTAACCCAAACGAGCCTAACATACCCAAATGTAACGTAACAGAGTCTATCGCGCAGCAGCCATTACTTATGGCCTCCTCAGAGCGTAGCAGATTGTAATAGATCACTGTAGAGCGCAGAAATCCACCGAATAGAAGTGTATAGCACAAAAGTCAAAGATATCCTATCCAAACCAGTACTAGCCTAACGTGACCAAACGTAGAATAACTAAACCCAACGAGAAGAGACACATATTGCTGGCCTCCACTGAGCCAAGAAGAACATATGAGAGCAGAGTAGAGCGAAGATATTCACAGAACTGCAGTGTGTAGCACAAAAGTTAATGCTACTCTTTCCTAGCCTAACCAACCGTAACATATGCGAACGTAGCATAGCTCAAAGTAATGTGCCTAGACCACTATTGCTGCCCTCCACAGATCCAAGCAGGGCATATCAGAGCACAGTAGAGTGCTGAAATTCAAGGAACAGCAGCGTATAGCACAAAAGGCAAAGCTATCCAATCCTCACATAGATAAACCTTACCTATCCAAACGTAGCTTATCTCAACGTGAAGTGCCGCGGCAACTATTCCTGGTGTCCACGAAAACAAGCAGAGCGTGATAGCGCAATATAGTGGGTAGAGGTTCGTAGAAAAGCAGTCTCTAGCTCAGAAGTCTAAGCTGTCCAAAACTAACCCAACGTAACCTAACCTAACCAATCGTAATCTATCTCAACCTAACGTTTCGCGACCACCATGTCTGGCATCTCCAGAGCCATGCAGAGCATATGAGACGAGGGTAGGGCTCAGAAATCCACAGAATCGCTGTGTACAGCACAAAAGTCGAAGCTATCTTATCCAACCCTAACGACAGCTTACATAACCGTATGCAGCAAGGCTCCACACAACGTGCTGCGACCACCATTCCTGCCGTCCCCGGCGACAAGCAGAGCGTGATAGGGCAAATCAGAGAGCAGATGTCCATAGAAGCGCAGTGCGTAGTTCAAAAGTCAAAGATACCCCAACCTAACGCAGCATAACCTAATATGCCCGAACTGAATCAAACTCAACGTAACGTGCCACGACCACTATTTCTGGCCTCCCCACAGACAAGCAGAGCCTTTTAGGGCAATGCAGAGCGCAGAGCAAAATAGCAACGTATAGCACAAAATTCAAAACCATGATAGCCTTATTACCCCAACCTAGCCAAGCCAATCTAACCCAACTTGCCGAGACCACAATTGCTGGCCTACCCAGAGCAATGCAGAACATATTAGAGCACGGTACACCGCAGAAATAATCGGCATAGCGGTGTACAGTGCGAAAGTCAATGATATCCTATCCTAACCGTGCCAAACGTAACATAACACAGGCTAACGTGATGTTACCACTATTGCTGC
The DNA here is from genome assembly GCF_001483705.2 of Eufriesea mexicana. Taxonomy (NCBI): domain Eukaryota; kingdom Metazoa; phylum Arthropoda; class Insecta; order Hymenoptera; family Apidae; genus Eufriesea; species Eufriesea mexicana. The sequence goes on from NW_016910092.1 coordinate 10,916, forward strand.
ACTCGCCAGAGCCAAGCAGGACGCAGTAGATGGGACTAGTGCGCCGAAATCAATAGAATCGTAGTGTATGACACAATAGTCGAAGCTACTGTATCCGAACGTAGCCACACGTAACGTAACCGAACGCAGCTCAACTCAACCCAACGTGCCGAGACCACTATTGCTAGCCTCCCCATCGCCATGCAGAATATACTAGAGCTCTCGAGAGCGCTGAAATCCACCGAATTTCTTTACATAGCATATTTTAATATGACCAAACGTAACATAACACAGACTGGGGAGCCACGACCAGTATCGCTGTCCTCGCGAGAGCCAAGCCAAGCGTAGCAGAGCAATGTAGGACGCTCGAGTCGACAGAATAGCAGCGTACAGCACAAAAGTCAAAGCTATCCGCACCAAACCCAACCAAATCTAACATAACCGAACGTAACATAACACAGCCGAACGTGCCGAGAGAATTATTCCTGGCGTCCACAGATACACGCAATGTGAGGTCGCACACTGAGGAGCGCAGAATCTCATAGAATAGTGTAGAGATGGGGTGGAACACGAATAATGTAATTACTATTTATTAATCATAAAATACAATACAGAATGCGCGCTGACGATAAAGACTACGAATATAATCTATCTCTTAACTAATCTCTAATAACTACAACGACACAATTGCCTAACAACACGTTTATACTTCGCAGCACTAATACAACTAACACCCTTTTCACTACGTTCCCACTCTGAACTCTCCTATACTACACGTACTACGACGGACGCCACACTCTCTCTCTCCACTGACGCCCTTGCATCCCCATTTAAACCATACATTCTATCCTCGTCCATACCTATTCACTCTTTCCAATCACAATTTCCCACGCACTCCTTGCAATCTTACCCTCAGCGCGTCACTTAGCCCAAACACACAAACGCATTCCTAAAGCCATTCTTCGCTTTCATTCGATATATTCATAAACATCCCGTCCACACGATCCTAGTGTACGATCATTCATCCATTCGCACGCACACTAGATAACACGCTCAACCAGCGGTACCACAATAGTATTGTGTAGCACTAAAGACGAAGCTAACGTAACCTAACACATCGCAACCTAACACAGCCAAACACATTCTAACCCAGCCTAACGTGCCGTGATCACTATTGCTGGCCACCCAAGAACCGAGCAGAGTAAGCGGAGAAATCCACCAAATAGCTGTCTACAGCACAAAAGTCAACTAAATCCTGTACCAACCTAGCCGAACGTAATATAAGCAAACGTATCCGAACTTAACATAAAGTGCCGAGACCAGAGTTGCTGGCCTCCTAATCTCCAAGCAGAGCATACTAGGGTAGATTAGAGCCCAGAAATCCATAGAGTCGCAGTGCGCAGCATAAGAGTCAAAGCTACACTATCCAAACGTAACCATAAGTAACATAACCGAACGTAGCTTAACTCAACCTAACCTGTCCAGACTACTATTGCTAGCCTCACCAGGGCGAACCACAAAATGCTAGAGCACAGTAGAGCGCAGTAATCCACCGCATTGCAGTGTATAGCACAGAAGTGTGAGACATCCTAGCCCACCCTGGCCTGACCCAACCTAACCGAACGTAGCACAAATGAACATGAGGTGCCGAGATTATTTTTGCTGCCAACACTATGGCCAGCCAGACCGTATGAGAGCAACATAGAGCGCAGGAATCCTCCGAATGGCAATGTATGGCACAGAAGCCAGTGTAAACCTATCCTGACCTAACCACACGTAGCATGACCATACGCAATCGACCTCAACCTAACGTGCCGAGACCAATACTGCTGGCCTCCCAAGAGCCAAACAGCACATACTAGAATACAGTAGAGCGCAGAAATCCACCGTACAACATAAGCCAGACGAACGTAACCTAAACTAACGTAGCCTCACAGAGTCTAACGTGACGATATCACTATTACTGGCCTCCCGATATATGGGAATGTTATAGGAGAGCAATGTAGGGCGCAGAAATCCGCCGAAAATTGGTGTACAGCACAAAAGTCAAAGCCATCATGGCCAAACGTAACCTTACCTAACCAAATCGAAAGCAACGTAACTCAAACAAACGTGCTACGACCACAATTGCTGGCCTCCCCGGAGACAAATCGATGCTAGTTCAGCAATGCAGAGCGCAGTTATCGAACGGAAAGCAGTGCATATCACAAAAGTCGAAGGCATCCTAGTCAAGCTTAACCTAACTTAACATCACCATGCGTAACGCTTCCCAACCAAACGCGCCACGACCGCTATTGCTGGCACACCCAGAGCACAGCAGAGTATAGTAGAGCAACGCGGAGCGCAGAAATCCACCAAGTAGCGGTGTATCGCAAGAAAGGCAAAGTAACCCAACCCTAACCTAAACAAGCTTTACCTGACCAAACGTAACATAGATAAACCTAACGTGACGGAAGTACTATTGCCGCCCTCCCCAGCGCCCAGCATAGCATATTAGAGGAGAGTCGAGCGCAGATGTCCATGGAATGGCAGTGTCAGGCACGAAAGGCAGAGACACCCTAAGCTAATCCAAATAAACCTATCCTAACCAAACGTAACTTGTATCAACATAACGCGCCGCGACCACAATTTTTGTCATTCTCGGATCAGAGCAGAGAGTATTAGGTCGCATTAGAGACAGAAATTCACCGAATAGCAGTGTATAGCACAAAAGTCAAAGCAATAACATCCTAACCTAACCAAACATGACAAAACAAAGCTTAACCCAACTCAACCTAACGCGCCAAGACCACTATTGCTGACATCTTGAGAGCAAAGCTGAATATACTACAGAACAGGAGAGCGAATAAATCCGCTGCACTGATGTGCAAGGCATAAAAGTCTAATATAACTTGACCTTACAAAGCCAAACGAAGTCTATCTCAACCTAACGTGCCGAGATAACTACTGCTGGCATCCCAAGCCCCAAGCAGAGCTTACTAGAGCACAGTAGAGCGCAGAGGTCCACCGAATAGCAGCGTATAGCACAAAATTCAAATCTACCAAAACGTAACACATGCAGACGTAACGTTACCCACACAGCCGTTCCACGACTGCCATTGCTGGCATAACGAGTGCTAAGCAGAGTATAGGAGAACAATCTAGAGCGCTTAGATCGTCCGAATAACAGTGTATAGCACAAAAGTGAAAGCTATCCTAACCAAATCTAACTAAACCTAACCTAACGAACCGTAACATAACAGAACCTAACGTGACGAGAGCACTCTTCCTGGCGTCCACATAGTCATGCTGAGAGCGATAGCGCGCAGAATATTGCAGAAGTCCGCAGAATGGCAGTGTGTAGCACACGAGTTAAAGATGTCCTAACCTACCACAACATAACCTAAACTAACCAAACGTAATCTAACTCAACCTAACGTGCAGCGACCACTACTGCTGCCCTCCACAGAGCCAATCAGAAGATACTAGAGCACAGCAGAGCACCGAATGACAGTCTATACCGCGATAGTCAAAGTAATCCAAACCTAAACCAAACTAACATAACCTCAACGAGCGTAGCATAACTCAACCATACGTGCGGATACCAATACTACTGGCCTCCTCAGGGTCGCGCAGAGTATAGTACATCAATGTAGAGCGTAAAATCCTCCGAATAGCAGTGTACAACGCAGTAACCAAAGCTGTCAGTCCTAACCTGACCAATCGCAATATTATCAAACGTAGCCTAACACAACCTATCGTGCCATGACCACTATTGCTGGCATCCACAGAGTCGAACAGAGTAGAGTCCAGCGCAGTAGATCGCAGAATGCCACAAAATAGTAGTGCACGGCAGAAAAGACGAAGACACTCTGACCTAACCAGACCTAACCAAACCTAACCAAACGTAGAGTAAACACACCGAACGTGCCACCATTGCCTGCTTCCCCGGAGACAAGCAGAATATGATAGAGCACAGCAGAGCACAGAAGTTCACAGGATGTTCGAGCTGAGCACACATATTAAAGCTAACGTAACCAAAGCCAACCAAACCTAACCAAACCAAACGTAACCGATCATAAGCTAACGTGCCGCGACCAGTATTGCTGCACTCCACAGTGCCAAGCAGAGCATAATGGAGCAGAGAAAAGCGCAATAATGTATAGAACCGCCGTGTATAGCTGAGGAGTCGAAGGTATCCAAACCAAACCAGAGCAAGCATGACCGACACAAACGCATCCTATCTCAACCTACCGCGCCGAGAGCGCTATTACTGGCTTTTCCAGAAACATGAAGAACATACTATAGCACAGTAGAGCGTAAAAATCCACCGAATAGCAGCGTGTACCGCGAAAGTCAAATATATGCAACCCTAACCCAAACGAACATAACGTAACCAAGCGTAACATAACCCAGTGTGACGGGCCGAGACCACCATTACCGGCCTCCCGTGCGTCAAGCAGAGCGTATTGGAGCATAGTAGCGCGCAGAAATCCACCGAATATCATTGGATACCACGTAAGTCAAAGCTATGCGGACATAACCCAAACAAATGTAGCCTATCCCAACTAAGCCTAACCCGACCTGACGTGCCGAGACCAGTATGGCTGGCCTCCTCAGTGTCAAGGGGAGCATATTAGATGAGAGTAGAGCTAGCTAGCATAATATAATCGAACGTACCGTACCTCAACCTAATGTGCCGCGGCCACTTGTACCGGCATCCTCAGAATAGAGCAGAGTATAGTAGAGCAATATAGAGCTTAGGAATCCAGCGAATAGCGGTGTATAGCACAAACATCGTAGCTACCTTGCCCTAACCAATCCAAACGCAACAAAGCCAGACGTAACCTAACTTGACCTAACGTCACGAGACCGCTATTACTGGAATCCCCAGAGCCCAGCAGAATACACTATGGCAGAGTAGATCGCAGAAAGCCACCAAATGGCTGGGAATAGCACAAATGTCAAACGTACCCTTACACCTCCAGACCAACCCTTACTTAACCGTACGCAGAATTAATGAACCTAATGAAGCGAGGCCACAATCGCTGGCATCCTCATAGTCAACCAGAGCGAATTAGAGCACAGTAGAGCACAGAGATTCACGGAATAGCAGCATATGGCGCAAAAGTCAAAGCTACTCTCCCCTATCGTAACATAACCGAACCTAGACGAAGGTAACCTAAATCAACCTTCGTACAACGACCGCTTTTGCTGATCTCCCCAGAGCCGAGAAGAGTATAGTTGCGCATTGTAGAGCGAAGAAATCCACCGAAGATCGTATTACATCGCAAAGGTCAGAGTTTACCTATCTTAACGTAGCAAAACGTAACATCACCAAGCGTAAGATAATGGAATCTAACGTGCCTTGACCACCATTGCTGGCCACCCCATCGCCAGGCAGACTTTATTAGAGTAGAGCAGAGGGCAGAAGTCCATCGAATGGCAGAGTACAGTCAGAAAAGTCAATGCTATCCTAACCTAACACAAATCAACGTAGCCTAACCAAACTTAAACTAACTCTACCCAACATGCCGAGACCACTATTGCTGGCTTCCCCAGAGCCGAACAGAGCGCATAAGAGCCCAGTGTAGCTCACATGTCCATCGAATAGTTGTACATAGCACAAATGTCAATGCCATCCTTTCCTAACCCTACCAAATGTAACATAACCAGACGTAGCCTAAATAAAACTAACCAGCCTGGACAACTTTCACTAGCCTCCCCAGAGTAGAGCCAAGTATAGTGGAGCGCAGTAGAACGCAGGAAAACCCTCCGAATGTCACTCTATGCCAAGGAAGTCAAAGCTATCCGTGCCTAACCCATACAAATGTAACATAACCATACGTAACATTACTAACCCTAACGTGCCGAGAGCACTATTGCTGGCTTCCCCAGAAGTCCTCCGAATAGCCGTATATAGCACGAAAGTCAATGTTATACTCTCCATCCGCGACCAAACGTAACATAACCGGACGTAGCCTTGCTCATGCAATCGTGCCAGGACCACTATTACTGGCCCCCACAGAGTCGAGCAGATTATAGTAGAGCGATGTGGAGCGCAGAAATCCGCCGCATAACAGTCCATGCCAAGAAAGTCAAAGCTACCCCAACCTGACCCGAACCATCATAGCCAAACTAGGACGCAGCACAGCTCAACCTAACGTGCTAAGACCACTATTGCTGGCTACCTGGGCGTCGAGCAGAGTATGGTACAGCAACGTAGACCGCAGAAATGAGCCGAATAGCAGTGTATAGTACTTAAGCTACACCTATCCAGCCCTAACCAGTCCAAGCGTAGTATAACCAAACGCAACCAAACATAACCTAACGTGCCGAGACCGCTATTGCGGAATCCCCGGAGCCAAGCCGAATATATAGAGTACAGTAGAGCGCAGAGAGCCAGCAAGTAGCAGCGTAAAGCATAATAGTGGAATATGTGCTAACCTAACCTTACCTAACCTAACCTAGACAAACGTAGCATAAATCAGCCTAACGTGCCGAGGACACTATTTGTGGCCTTCTAAGAGCCAAGCAGAGCATATTAGGACACAGTATGGAGCAGAAACGTGCCGAATGGCAGTTTATAGCACAAAAGTCAAAGCTATCCTAGCCTAACCTAACCAAACGTAACATAATCAAACGTAACCCAACGTAAATTAGGGTGCCGTGGCCAATATTGCTGCTGCCCCCCCCCCATGGCCACGCAGAGCACACTAGAGAACAGTTGAGCGCAGATAAAGACAAAATAGCAGTGTAAAGCACATGAGACAAAGCTAACAACGCCTAACACTACCCAACCCAGCCTAACCATACGTAATCTAATCCAACGTAGCGTGCCGCGATCAAAATTGCTTATTTCCACAGAGTCAAGCAGAGCATGTTTCAGCACGCTATAGTGCAGTGGTCCACCGAATACCAGTGTGGACCACGAAAGTCAAAGCTACCAAATGCCAACCCAAACTAACATAACCTAGTCAAGCGTTGGCTAAATCAACCTAACGTACCGAGACCTTTATCTCTGACCTCCCCAGAGGCAAGCAGAGCACACTGGAGCGCAACAGGGCACAGACATCCACCGAATAGCAGTGTGCAGTGAAATAGTCACAGCTATCCTTGCCTAGCCTAACCAAACTTAACATAGCCAAACGTAACACAACCCAACCTAACGTGCCTACACCAGCATGTATGACTTCCAAAGAAGCAACCAGAATCTACTAAAGCACAGTAGAGCGCAGAGATCCGCCGCATTTCTGCGTACAGTGCAAAAATCAAAGATACCCTATCCTAACTCAAACAAACCTAACCAAGCCAAACACTACCTCGCACAACATAACCCGACGCGGCCACTTGTTCTGTGCACACCAGAGCCAGGCAGCGCATATCAGAGCACATTATGGCGCAGTAATCGACCGAATAGCAGTGTACGGCATAAAAGTCGAAGCTGTCTTCTCTTAGCCTAACCAAACGTAACTTGACCAAGCGCAACGTAATCGAATCTAACGTGCCTGGTTCACTATTCCTGGCATCCACAGTGCCATGCAGAGCATATTGGAGCACATTAGAGTGCAGAAAAACCTACCGAAACTAACGTAATGTAACCAAACGTAGCCTCTCCCAACCTAATGGGGCGAGACCACTATTACTGGCTTGCCCAGAGTGGAGCGGAGTATAGTAGTGCAACGTAGAGCTCGGAAATTGACCGAACAGCAGTGTACAGCAAAAGAGTCAAAGTTATCCTAACCGTACCCGACGAGACGTAACCTATCCAAACGTAACGTAACACAACCTAATGCGCCGAGAGCACCACTTCCGGCCTCCACAGCGATATGCAGGGCATATAAGAGGAGAGTAGAGCGTAGACGTTCACAGATTGGCAGTGTATAGCACGAAAGTCAAAGATATCATTTCCTAACCCAAACGTATCAAACCCAACGGAACGAATCCTAACATACACTAACGCCCCTCGGCCAATACTTCTCGAATTTGCAGGTCAAAGCAGGGAACATTAAACTGTAGCAGTGCGCAGATATCCACGGAATATCAGTGCAGAGCGCAAAAGTTTATGCCAGACTATCATAACGCTACGTAACCTGACATAGTCTAACAGAACCTAACGTGCGGCGAACACAATTGCTGGCCTCCCGAGAGCCGGGCAGAAAATAGTAGGGCAATGTAGATCGCTGGAATCCACCGAGTGGCAGTACATATCACAATAGTCAAAGCTATCCTCATCAAGTATAGCCAAACCTAACCGCGCCAAACGTAACCTAGCTAAACCAAACGTGACACGGCCACGATTTCTGAGCTCCCTAGAGATTAACAGATTCTAGTACCGCAATGCAGAGCGCAGAATTCTACCGAACAACAGTGCATAGCACAAAGGTCATGGCCACCATAACCAAACTTAACCTAAGCCAGCCTAACCAAGCGTAACCATTCTAAACCTTACGTGCCGGGACCACAGTTGCCGGCCTATCCAGAGCCAGGCTGAATATATTTGAGTACAGTATACCGCAGAAATGTCCGGTACACCTGTGTACAGCACAACGGTCAAAGCTATTCTATCCCAGCAGTACCAGTCGTAACATACTCAAAGGCAACATAATTCGGCCTAACTTGTCGAGGCCACTACTGCTGGACTTCACATAGCCGATCAGAGAATATTAGATCGCAGTAGAGTGCAGAAATCCGACGAATCGCAGTGTATAACACAAAATTCAAAGCCATCCTGTCCAAACGAGACCTAACCGAACCTAATCAAACGTAGAACGACTTAACGTTACGCGCCGTGACCTCTGTCGCTGGCTTCCCCAGAGGCAAGCAGAATATGAAAGAGCGCAGTACAGCATGGTAGTCCATAGAATTGCAGTGTGTAGCGCAGAAGTCTTAGTTATCCTCTCCGATCCTGACCAAGCGTAACGTAACCCATCTTAACCTATTTCATCCTGACGTGCCGAGACCACTATTGATCTCCTCCCCAGAACTAAGTAGAACTTATTAGAGGAGAGTAGAGTGCAGTAGTCTACTGCATTGCACTGTATAGCACACGAGTGGTTGATACCCTAACCAGAAATGTCATAACCTAACCCAACCGAACGTAGCCTAGCTCGACGCAAGTCGTCGAGTCTAGTATTGGTGTCCTCCCCAGAGCCAAGCAGAGCACATTCGAACAATCAAGGGCGCAGGAACACGCCGCGTCGCAGCGTAAGTCACAAAAGATAAAGAGACCCATACCTTACCCGACTTAACCTGACCTAACATTACCTGACTCAACATAACGTGCTGAGACAACAATTGCTGGCCTTCCCAGAGCCAAGCTGAAAATATTATAGCACTGTAGAGAGCAGAAAGCCACGTAATATCAGACTATGGCACTCAAGTCAAAGCTATCCTCTCCTAACCTATCCAACCGATACTTAACCAAACGTAACGTAACTCAACCTAACGCTCCGAGACCGCCATTTTTGGCCTCCCAAGAGCCAACCCGGACATATTATAACAGAGTGGAGGGCAGATATTCACCGAGTGGCAGTGTACAGCACAAAAGTTGAAGCTATACAGACCAAACTTGTCCTAAGCCAACATAACCGAACGTAACATGACACAACAAGACGTGACGAGACTACTCTTGCCGGCCTTCCCGGAGCCAAGCAGAAAATATTAAAACACTGTATACAGCAGAAATTCACCGAAGAGCATACTCGGGCAATAAAGTCACTGGGATCCTCTCCCAACCTAACCAGTAGTGGCATAACCAAACGTAACCTAACACAACCCAACGTGCCGCGACCGCTATTGCTGGCAAACCCAGAGCAAAGCAGAGCACATCAGTATAGTGTAGAACGCACAAATCAATTTAATCGCTGCGCACATCAGAAAAGTCAAAGCTGCCCAAGCCTAACCCAAAACAAGGGACCATAACCATACGTAACAAAAGAAACAACGTGCTGAGGCCGCTATTGCTCCCCACGCCAGAGCCATCAGGACATACAAGAGCACATTTGAGCGCACAAATTGACGAACTCCAGTGTACAGCACAAAAGTTAGGGCTGTCCTGACAAAACTTAGCCTGCACCCATCCTTACCGCATGTAACCTGAAAAAATGCAAAGTGCAGAGGCCACCATTGCTGGCCTTCCCAGTGCAAAGTTGAAGGCATCAGAGCACTCTATTGCCCAGGTATCCACCTAGTTGCAGACTACGGCACTAAAGTCAAAACTATCCTCTCCTAATCTAACCAAACGTAACATATCCAAGCGTAACCTAGCCCTACCTAACGCGCCGCGACCACTATTGTTGGCTTCCACAGATCCAAGCAGTGCACATTGGTGGAGAGTACAACGCAGAAATGCATAAAATCGCAGTGTGTGTCGGAAGAGTCGGGGTTATCCTGACATAACCCAAACACAGACAACATAACCAAACATGGGCAAACACAACCTAACCTGCCGAGACCGCCATTGCTGGCCTCGGCACGGCTACGCAGAAAGTACTACAGCACAGCAGAGCGCAGAAATCCACCGCATTGCAGTGTATAGCACATAAGTCGTACGTACCCTGACCTGACCTGGCTTAACCTAACCTATCCGAACGTAGTGTAAGTCAACATAACGTGACGTGACCTATACTGCCGGCCTCCCAGGAGCCAAGCAAAAAATATTAGAACGTAGCAGAGCGCAGAAGTCGGAGTATAGCAGTTTATAGCAGAGATGCATAATTATCCTATCCTAACCTCACCAAACGTAACGTAACCAAACGTGGTATAGCTCAATCAAACGTGCCAAGACCACAATAGCAGGCGTCCCCAGAGCCAAGCAGAAGATACCAGAGCACACTGGAGCGTAGGATTCCACCGTACAGCTGTGTATAGCTCAAAAGTCAAAGCTATCCTCTCCAAATATATACAATCTTAGTACAACCATACGCAACACAGCTCAACCTAACGTACCCCGGACACTATTGCTGGCCTCCAAAGAGTCCAACAGAGCTTACTAGGGACAGTAGGTCGCGGAAGTCCATAGGAGCGCAGTGTAGAGCACGAAAGTCATATCTACCCGGACCGAAGACAGTATAACCTAACTTAACCATACGTGACCTACCTCAACATAGCGTGCCGCGGCCAGAGACGCTGGCCTCCCCATAGCGTAGCGTAACACAGTAGAGCACAGCAGAGCAAAGAAATCCACCGGGTTTCAGTGTATAGCACGAAAGTCGCACATATCCCTACCGAACCTAGTACATCCTAACCAAACCAAACGTAACCTGACGCAACCCAACGTACCGAGACCACTATTGCTGGCCTCGCTAGAGCCAATCAGAGCATACTGGAAAACAGCAGGGCGCAGAAATCCGCCGAACAACAGTGTATACCACGTAAGACAAAGCTATCCTAACCGAACTCAGCACAACCCAACCACACAAAACGTAACATATATCAACCGAACGTGCTGAGACCACTAATACTGGCCTTCCCGGATCCACGCAGTGCATGTTAGAGCAATGTAGAGAGCAGAAATTCAGCGAAAAGCAGTTCATGTGACAAAACTCCGAGCTACCTTATCCTAACCTAACCAAACGTAACATAAGCAGACGTATGGTAACACAACCTGGCGTGCACGACCGCCATTGATGTCCTCACGTGGGCTAAGCAGCGTATAGCAGAGCAATGCAGGACGCTGAAATCGTACGGATGGCATTGTATAGCGCAGTAGTCAAAGCTGCCTTAACCAAATATAACCAAGTATAGCCTAGCCAAGCGTAACATAACACAACCTAACGTGCCCAGAGCATTACTCCTGGCGTCCACAGAGACGAGCAATGTGTGACAACGCACTGAAGAGCGCAGAAGTCCATAGGATAGCAGTGTGTGGCACAAAACTCGAAGATAGCTTAACAGATCGAAGCCTAACATAACCAAACGTAACATACCCAAACCTAACGTAACGCACGCTGTCGTGACGAGACCTCTATTGCTGTCCTCCCCAGTGCCAAGCCGGGTATACCAGAGAACAGGAGAGCGTTGAAAACGGCTGCACTGCAGTGTACAGCACAAAAGTCGGAGATATTTAAATCGTACCTGAGCTAACCACACCTAGACAAACGTAGCCTCACTCAACACAACGTGCCGAGAGCACTATTGCTGGTCACCCCAGGGCCAAGCAGAACACACTAGAGCACAGTAGAGAGCCGGAATGCGCCGAATAGCTGTGTGTAGCAAAAGAGTCAAAGCTATCCTTTCCTAACGTAACAAACCGAAGCAGAACATACCTGAGCACAGTGGAGAGCAGAAATCCACATAATGGCAGTGCATACCACGAAAGTCAAATCTATGCAAACCTAACGCAGGCTAACATATACTAACAGAAAGTAACATAAATCAACATTTCGTGCCACGGCCACCATTGCTGGCCTCCCCAGAGGCGCGCAGTGTATAGTAGACCCACCTGGAGCGCTGAAATCAACTGAATAGCAGTGTTTAACTCAAAGGTCAAACCCACCATGACCGAACATGTCACAATCTAGTCCCACCAAACGAAACATAACGCAACCTTTCGTGTCGCGACCACTATTGCTGGCCACCCCAGGGTCGAGTGGAGTACAGTAGGGCACAGTAGAGCGCAGAAATCCACCGAACAGCAGTGCACAGCACAAAAGTCAAAGCTAACCAGACCTGACACATGCAGACCTAACCTAAACAAAAGTAATCCAACTGAACCCAACGAGCCGCGACAAGTGTTGCTGACATCCACTGAGACAACCAGAGCATACTGGAGGGGAGTAGAGTTCACAAATCCAAAGAATCGCAGTGTAGAGTAGAAAAGTTGAGACGAACCAAACCTAACCAAAGCTAACATAATGGAGCCTAACGTACCCTATCTCAACCTAATATACCTAGACCACTACTACTGGCTTCCACTGTGCCAAGCAGAACATACTAGAGCACGGTAGAGCGCAGACGTCCACGTTATTACAGTGTACAGAACAGAAGTCAAAGATATCCTATACTAATCCAAACAAGCTGAACCCAGCCGAACGTAACGTAACTGAACCGAACGTGCCGAGACCACAATTGCTGGCCTCCACAGAGACAAGCAGAGCGTATTAGAGCACGGTAGATCGCAGAAATCCACCGAATTGCAGTGAATAGAGGAAAAGTCAGAGACATCCTCCCCTACTCTTACATAAGCTAACCTAACCAAACGTAACATAACACAAACTATAATTCCACGACCGCAATTGCTCCCCCCCCCCCAGAGCCGGGCGGAGAATATTGGAGCAGTGTGGAGTTCAGGAATCCACCGAATAGCTGTGTACAGCACAAAAGTCCAATCTACCCTCTCCTAACGTATCCAAACATAATGTATTCAAACGTGTCCTAACCTAACATAACGTGCCGAGACCACTATTGCTGGATTCCCCCCAGCCATGTAGAACGTACCAGAGCAGAGCAGAGCGCAGAAGGCCTCCGAAGAGCAGCGAATATCACAAACGTCAAAGGTATCCTAATCTCACCCCACCTTACCTAACATAAGGGAACGTAGACTAACTTATCCTAACGAGACGAGACCATTGTTCCTGGCCCCCCACTGCGGAGCAGAATATGGCAGAGCACATTAGAACGCAGAAAGCCACTGAACAGCGGTGTATACCACGATAGGCAAGGCTATGCAAAAAAAACCGAACCAAACGTAACCTAACCAAACGTAGAATAAATAAGCCTAACGTGCAGAGACCACTATTGCTGGACTCCACAGAGCCAAGTAGAATATACTAGAGCATAGCAGAGCGCTGAAAGCCACCAAAGAGAAGCGAAAAGCTCAAATGTATACGTCATCCAAACCTTACCAGACCTTGCCTAACCTAAAAAAGCGTAGGACAACTCAACCTAACCAGACGGGACCACAACTGCTCGCCTCCCCTGAGCGTGCAGAACATACCGGTGCGCAGTATAGCGCAGAAATCCACCGAAGAGCAGTGCACACCACGAAAGATAACTGAACCTAACCAGACGGGACCACAACTGCTCGCCTCCCCTGAGCGAGCAGAACATACCGGTGCGCAGTATAGCGCAGAAATCCACCGAAGAGCAGTGCACACCACGAAAGTGAAGGCAATTCGGAACTAACCCAAACAATTTCCACTAACCAAACACAGCCTAAATAAACCTGACGTACCGAGGCCACTATTTGTGGCATCCTCAGTGCCAAACAGTGCATATTAGATCACAGTAGAGCATAGAAATCAGTCGAATAGCAGTGTATGGCGCAGAAGTCGTAGCTACCCCATCCAAACCCAAGCCAACCTAACCTAACCAACCGTAGTCTGTCTCCACCTAACGTGCCGCGACCGGCATTGCTGACCTCCACTAAGTCAATCAGAACATATTAGAGGAGAGCAGAGCGCAGAAATCCGTAGAATCGCAGCGTAAATCTGAAAAGTCGAAACTACCCAAACCTAACCAAAGCTAACATAACGTACCCAAACGTATCCTATCTCATCCATGTGTGCCGAGACCACTATTACTGGCATGCACAGGGCCGAGCGGAACATACTAGAGCACAGTACAGCGCAGAAGTCGACCTCATTGCAGTGTACAGAACAGAAGTCAAAGATATCCTAACTTAACCCAAACAAACCTAACGTAACCGAATGTGGACTAACTAAACCAAACGGTACGAGACCACTATTTCTGGCCTCCCCAGAGCAACGCAGAGACACGCTTGATCACAGTAGTGCGCAGAAGCCTATCGAACAGCAGTGCATAGCACATAGGTTAAAGCTATTGTAACCAAACATAACCCAACCAAGCCTAACTGAACGTAACCTAACTCTACCTATCGTGTCACGACAACTATTGCTGGCCACCACATGGTCGACTAGAGGGTAGCGGAGCAATGTGGTTCGCAGAAATCCTCCGAATAGCAGTGTATAGCTCAAAAGACGAAGCTATCCTGTTCTAACATATCCAAACGTAATATAATCAAGCGTATTCTAACTTAGCCAAACGTGCCGAGAACACTATTGCTAGAATCCTCAGAGGCAAGCAGGACATACTAGAGCACAGTAGAGCGAAGAGAGCCACCATATCGCAGCGTGTAGCGGAAAAGTCGAATATGTCAACTTCACCTGACCTAACCCAACTCAAACGAACGTCGCCTAACTCAGCATAACTTGCAAAGGCCACTATTGCTGTCATGCCCAGAGCCTAGATGAACGCACCAGATCACAGTGGAACGCTGAAGTGCACCAAATAGCAGTGCACAGCACAAAAGTCAGAGCTACCCTCTCCTAACCTAGCTAATCGTAACATATCCAAACGTAACCTAACCCAACCTAACGTGCAGCGACCACTATTGTTGGCTTCCTAGAGTCGAGCCGGGTATAGTAATGCACGGCAGAGCGCTGAGATCAAACTAATTACAGTCTATGCCAAGAAAGTCAAATATTGCAAGCCTAACTCAATCAAACATAACCTAATCTAACGTAGCATATATTAACCTAACGTGCCAAGACCACTATTGCTGGTTTCCCCAAAACCAAGCAGAACATATTAGAGCGTAGTAGACCGCAGGAACCCACCTAATAGCAATATAACGAGCAAGAGTCAGATCTATCCTGCCCAAACCTGACCAAAGGTAGCATAACCAGGCTTAAAATAACTCAACCTAACGAGCCGAGAACACAATTGTTGACCTCCCGAGAGCCAAGCAGACTACGTTAGTGCACAGTATAAACCAAACGTAACCTAGCATAGCCAATCGTGCAGCGACCACTATTGCTGACATCCCCAGAGTCGAGCAGGGTATTGTAGAGCAATGTAGAGCGCAGAAATCCGCCGAACAGCAATGTGCAGCACAAAAGTCAGAGTAGCATATCCTAACCCAGCCAAACGTAGAATAACCAAACGAAACATAACTCAACCTAACATGACGAGACCGATGTTGCTGGCCTCCACGGAGGAAAGCAGAATGTACTAGGGCACAGTAGTGCGCAGAGATCCACCGCGATGCGGTTTATAGCAAAATAGTTGTCGGCACCCAAACCTTACCTGATCTATTCTAACCCAACCGAACGTCGCCCAACTCAAAATAACGTGCAGAGGCCACTATCCCTGCACACCCCGGATCCGAGCAGAACTTACCAGTGCGCCCTAGGGCTCAGAAGTCCGCCGAGTAGCAGGGCATTGCATAAAAGTCTAAACTACCGTATCGTAAAATCACCGAACGTAACACATACGAACGTACCATAGCTCAACCTAACGTGCCGAGACAACCATTGCCGGCCTCGCCAGGTGTAAGCAGAATATACTAGAGCACAGCAGGGCGCAGAAATGCACCGCATTGCAGTGTGTAGAGCAAAAGTCAAACATTCGCAGACTTAACCAGCCCTCACCTAACCAACCAAAGATTATGTAACTGAACATGACGTGACGAGACCGATATTGCTGGCCTCCCTAGAGCCAAGCAGAGCATATTAGAGCACATTAGGTCGCAGATATCCACCGCATTACCGTGAGCATCATAGAAGGCGTAGATACCCTAACCTAACCTGCCCTTGTCTAACTTAACCGAACGCAGCATAACGCAGCATGACGTGCCGCGACCACTGCTCCTGGCCTCCCCAGAACCACGCAGAATGTAGTAGAGCACAGTGGGCCACAGAAATCCATCGAAAGACAGTGTATAGCACGAATGTTGTAGCTACCCTAACCAAACCTACCCTTACATAACATAACCAAACGTAATCTAACTAAACCTGACGAGCCGCGGCCACTATTGCTTGCCCCCACAGAGTTGAGCAGAGTATAGTAGAGCAATGTAGGACGCAGAAAGCCAACGAATAGCGAAGTATGGCACAAAAGTCGATGATAACCTAGCGTAACATGACATAACCTAATCTATCAGAATGTAGCATAACACAACATAACGAGCCGCGACCGCTTCTGATGGCCTTCGTGAAAACAAGCAGAGCATGTTAGATCACATTAGAGAGCAGAAATTCGCAGAATAGCAGTGTGTTGCACAAAAGTCGCAGTAGCATATCCTAACATATCCAAACATAGCATAATCAAACGTAACCTAACTCAACCTAGCATGACGAGACCACTGTTGCCGGCCTCCACAAGGACAAGCCGAATTTACTTGGGAGCAGTAGTGCGCAGAAATCCACCGCATTTCAGTGCATAGAACGAAGGTGAAAGATACCCAAATCTAACCTGACCTAAGCTAACATATCCAAACGTAGTGTAGCTCAACATAACGGGACGAAGCCAATCATGCTGCCATCCCCAGAGCCAAGCAGATCATATTATAGCACAGTAGAAGGTAGAAACACAACCAAATGGCAGTATACTGTACAAAAGTCAAAGTAGCCAATGCTAACCTAGCCAAACGTAACCGAGCCACTATTGATGCCTTCCCCAAAGCCAGGCAGAAAATATTAGAACACAGTAGAGCGCAGAAATCCGCGGATAGCCGTGTATGGCACAAAAGCCCAAACTATCCTATCCTAACCTCACAAAACGTAACATAGGCGAACGTAGCATAGTTCAACCTAACGTGCCGAGACCGCTATTGCTGGCCTGCCCAGAGGCAAGCAGAATATACTAGAGCTGAGCAGAGCGCAGATATCCATCTGCTTTCAGTGTGTAGCAAAATATTCGAAGATGCCCGAAACTTACATGACCCAATCTAACATAACCGAGCTTAGCACAGCTCAACGCAACGTGCCGAGACCTCTATCGTTGCTCACCCGAGAGCCAAGCAGACCATACCAGAGCACGCTGGTGCGCAGAAGTACGTCGAATATCAGTGTTCAGAACAAAGGTCGAAGACACCCTCTCCCATTTTATCCTACCTTACCATAACCAAACGTAGCATAACTCATCCTATCGTACCGCGACAAATATTGCTGGCCTCCCCAGAATGAAGCAGAACATAGCACAGGACAATAGGGCTCAGAAATCCATATAATCGCAGTGTACAGCACAAAAGTCATATCTATCCATACCTAACAATGGCTAACATAACCTAAACAAACGAAGCATTCCTCAACGTAACGTGCCGCGACCACTATTGGTGGCCACACCGGAGCCAAGCTGAGCATACTAGAGCACACTGGAGCGCAGAAATCCTCCGAATAAGAGTGTATAGCACGAAAGTCGATGCTACTCTCTCCTAGTATATACAATCTAACCTAATCGAACGTAGCATAGCTCAACATAACGTGCCACGACCACTGCTGCTGGTCTCAGCAAAGTCGTGCAGAAAATATCAGAGGACAGTAGAGCGCCGAAATCCATAGGTTCGCAGTGTACAGATCAATAGTCATGGCTCTTCGAACCGAAGCCACGTCAAGATAACTTAACCAACCGTAGCCTAACTCATCATAAGTGCCAAGAACAATATTGCTGGCAATCTCAGGACCAAGCAGAATATAGTAGAGCAGAGTAGAGCGCAGAAATCCTCCGAATAGGAGTGTATAGAACGAAGGTCAGAGATAAAATGAACGAGCTTATCCAAACCTAACCTTACCAAATATAAAATAATTAGACCCAACGTGCCGAGACGACTATTGCTGGTCTCCCATGGTCCAAGCAGTAAATATTGGAGCACAGTGGAGGCCATGAATCCGCCGAATGGCAGTACATGACACATAAGTCGAATATATTCTATCCTAACCTGACCAAACGTGACATAAGCAAACGTAGCATAACTCAACCTAACGTGCAAAGAACGCTATTGCTGGCGTCCTCAGAGGCAAGCAGAGTATACCGGAGCAGAGTAGAGCGCAGGAATCCAATGCATTGCAGCGTATAGTATAAAAGTCAGACATATCATAACCTATGCTGACATAACCTAACCTAACCAAACGTAGTCAAGCTCAACATAACGCACCGCGCCCGCTATTGATGGTCTTTGTAGACCCAGCCAGAGCATATCAGAGCAAATTAGAGCTCAGGAAACTACCGAACAGCAGCGTATAGCACAAAAGTCAACGTAGTCTATCGTAACATAGCCAAACGTCGCATAACCGAACGCAACCTAACGCAAACTAACATGACGAAGTCGCTATTGCCGCCCACGAAGAGTGACAAGCAGAATGAGCTATAGCACATTAGAGCGCACAAAACGACCGTGTTGCAGTGAATAGCACATAAGCCGTAGAAATCCTAGCGTAACCTGACTAAGTTTAACCTAAACAAGCGTAGCATAACTCAAGATAACGTGCTGCGAACACTGAACTCGTCCTCCCCATAGCCAAGCAAAATATGGTAGATCACAGTAGATCACAGAAATCCGCCGAACATCAGTTTATAGCACGAAAGTCAAAGCCATTCTAACCAAACTTAACCTAACCTAACCTGACCAAACGTAACCTAACTCAACCTAACGTGCCGCGACCGCTATTGCTCGAATCGCCAGAGTCGGGCGTATTATAGTAGAGCAATTCAGAGCGCAAAAATCAACTGAATATAATTGTACAGCTCAAAAGTCGAAGGTACCCTAACCTAACCTGTCCAAGCCTAACCTAACAAAACGTAGCATAGCCCAATGCAACGTGCCGCGACTACTGCTGCTGGCATTCCATGGCATTCCTGGAGCCAAGCAGAACATAGTAGAGCACTGCAGATCACAGGAATCTACCGAAAAGCAGTGTGCAACACGAAAATGAGAGACACTATAACAAAACGTAACCAAACTTAACCTGCCCAAACATAACCTGACGCAACCTAACGTGCTACAGATTCTATTGCTCGCGTAGCCAGAGTAGAGCGGAGTGTAGTAGAGCAACGTAGAGCCGGAGGACCTCTGAAAAATGATTTACAAAACAGGAGCCAAAGAAATCCTAACCAAACCTCCCTATCCTAACCCAACGGACCGTAACATATCTGCAACTAACGTGCCGAGACTACTATTACCGGCCGCCCAGATCCCAGCACGGCATACTTGAGCACAGTAGAGGGCAGAAGTCCACCGTCTAGCAGCGTATGTCATAAAAGGCTAAGCAACTCTTTCCTGACCTAGCCAAACGTAACATAAGCCAACGTGGCTTAGCTCAAACTATCGTGCCGATAGCACTACTACTGCGCTTCCCAGTGCCTTGCAGAATATGCCAGGTAGCACTAAAAGCCCAGAAGATCACCGAATGGCTGTGTAGAGCACAAAAGTCAAACATTCCCTGACGTAACCTGACCTTACATTACCTATTCAATCGTGGTGTAACTAAACATGACGAGACGAGACCAATGTTGCTGGCCTCGCCAGAGCCAAGCAGGACATTCTACAGCGCCGTATGGCGCAAAAATCCACGGAATAGCTCTGTATAGCACAAAAGTTGGAGATATCCCAACCGAGCATAGCCTATGCCTACCTAAGCGAACGCAACTTGACTCAACATGACGAGACAAGATTACTATTTCTGGCATTCCCAGAGCGAAGCCAAAAATATTAAATCACTGTAGGGAGCAGACATCCACCTAATAGCAGACCATAGCACAAAAATCAAGGACATCCTCTCCTAACCTAACCAAACGTAACTCAACCAAACATAACCCAACTCAATCTAACGTGCTGCGACCACTATTGCTGGCCTCCCCAGAGTCAAGCGGAACAGGCTAGTAGAGAGTTGAACGCAGAGATCCATATAATCGCAGCGTATATCGGAGAAGTCAAAGCTAGGCAAGCATAACCCAAAGCAACAGAACATAGCCGAACATAGCCTGTCTCAACGTAACGAACAGAGACAGCTATAGTTGCAATCCCCAGAGTCACGCTGCACATACTAGAGCGCAGTAGATCGCAGAAGACAACCGAATAGCAGTGTACAGCACAAAAGTTAAAGCTTTCCTGACAAAACTGAGCTTGACGCCACCTATCTGATCGTAGCCTGCCCCATCGGAAATTGGCGAGACCATTATAGCTGGCGCTGCCAGAGCCAAGCTGAAAATATTAGAGCACTATAGTGCGCAGAAATCCACCTAATACAGACTATAACACTAGAATCTTAGATACACTCCCCTAACCTAAAGTATCGTAACATAATCGAACGTGCCCTGACTTACACTAACGTGTTGCGACCACTGTTACTGGCCCCCCAGAGCTAAGTAGGTCACACTAGAGCGCAGTATAGTACCGAAATCCACCGATAGCCGTGTACGGCACAAAACTTAAAGCTATCCTGACCAAACATTGCCTAACCCAACACAACCGAACGTAACATGTCTCAACATAACGTGACGGGAAAACAATTGCTGGCCTTCCCAGAGTCTATCTGATAATACTAATGCACTGTAGAGAGCAGAAGTCCACATCACAGCAGACTATACCACTATTGTCAACTGTATCCCCTCCTAATCTCACCAAACGTATAATAACCAAGCGTAACATAACAGAGCCTATTGCGCCGCGACCGCTATCACTGGCCTACACACACTCAAGCGGAAGACACTAGTGGAAGGTAGAACGCAGGGATCCATATAATCGCAGTGTATATCAGAAAAGTCAAAACCACCCAAGCCTAAACCAAACGAACAGGACATAGCCAAACATCGCCTGGTACAACCTAACCTGCCGAGACCGATGTTGTTGCCCTCCAGAGAGGCAAGCAGGACGTACTAGAGCACAATAGAGGGGAGAACTACGTCGAATTGCTGTGTACATCGCACGAGTGAAAGATATCCTTGCCAAACGTAGCCTAACCCAACATACATCGCACGAGTGAAAGATATCCTTGCCAAACCTAGCCTAACCCAACCTAACAGAACGTAGCCTGACACAACATAACGTGCGGAGACCAACGTTGCTGGCCATCAAAGAGCCAAGATGAAAATATTAAAGAACTGTAGAGAACAGATATCCACCTGGTAGCAGGCTATGGCACTAAAGTGACAGCTACCCCCTCCTAGCCTAGCCAAACGTAACATACCCAGACGTAACGTAACTCAACCTAACGTGCCGCGATCACTATTGCCGGCCTACCCAGTGTAAAGCGGAACATATTAGTGGAGAGTAGATCGCAGGAATCCATAGGATCGCAGTGTATATCAGAAAAATCAAAGCTACACGAGTCTAACCCTAACCACCTGAACATAACCAAACAAAGCATAATTCAACCTAACGTGCAGAGACCGCTATTGCTGCCTTCCCCAGAGCCAAGCAGGGCGTACTAGACCATAGTAGAGCGCACAAACCCACCGAATAGTGGTGCACCGCTCAAAAGTTCATGCTGCCCTGACCATACATAGCCAAAAGCAACCTTACCGGTCTTAACCTGGATCAGCATAACGTGCTTTTAACACTTTTGCTGGCCTTCCCAAGGGCAAGATGAAAATATTAGAGCACTGTAGTGCGCAGAAAACCACCTAAGAGCAGACAACAGCACTAAAGTCAATGCTACCGTCCCCTAACCCAACCAATCGTAACATAACCAAACGTAACCTAACTCAAGCTAGCGTGCGGCGAGTGCGATTGCTGCCACGCCCCCCCCCCAGAGTCATGCGGAACACACTAGTGGAGAGTGGAATGCAGAAATCCATATAAACGCAGTGTACATCTGCAAAGTAAAAGCTTCCCAATCCTAACCCAAACCAACGAAACATAACCAAACATAGCATATCTCAACTTAGCGTGCCGAGGCCGCCATTGTTGCCATCTCCAGAGCCAAGTAGGACATACTAGAGCACAGTCGAGCGCATAAATCCACCGAACAGCAGTGTACAGCACAAAAGTTAAAGATATCCCTACCCAACTGTGCCTGACGCAACCTAACCGAGCGTAACCTGACATACAACAACGTGCCGCGACCACTATTTCTGGCCACTTCAGAGCCAAGCAGGACACACTAGTGCGCAGTAGTCGCGGAAATTCGCCTAAAAACAGTCTACAGCGGAAAACTTAATGCTATCCTCAACAAACTTAGCCTAACCCAACCGAACCGACCGTAAACTGACACAACATAACGTGCCGAGACCACTATTGGTGGCCATCAAAGAGCCAAGATGAAAATATTAAAGCACTGTAGGGAGCAGATATCCACCTCGTAGCAGGCTATGGCATTAAAGTGACAGCTATCCCCTCGTAGCCTAGCCAAACGTAACATATCCAGTCGTAACGTAACTCAACCTAACGTGCCGCGATCACTATTGCTGGCCTACCCAGTGTAAAGCGGAACACATTAGTGTTGAGTGAAACACAGAAATCCACGTAATCGCAGTGTATATGTGAGAAGCCAAAGCAACCCAAGGCTAACCCAAATCAACAGAACATGACCAAACATAGCCTGTCTGAAATTTACGTGAGGAGACCGCTACTGCTGCCCACCCCAGAGCCCATCAGGACATACTAGAGAACAGTAGAGCGCAGAAAACCACCAAATGGCAGTGTACAGCACAAAAGTTAAAGCTATCCTGACCAACCTGAGCCCGACGCGCCCTAACCGAACCTAATCTGACACGACATAACGAGCCGAGACCACTACTGCTGGCCTTGCCATAGCCCGGCTCAAAATATTAGATACCTGCAGGGCGCAGGGATCAAACTAATAGCAGAATATAGCACTAGATTCACAGTTGTCCTCTCCTAGCCAAAAGAACCGCAACTTAACCAAAAGTGTCCTATCTTAAACTTACGTACTGCGACCACTATTACTGGCCCCTAAGAGCCAAATGGGACACACTAGAGTGCCGTAGAGGTCCGAAATCCGCCGAAATCTGTGTACAGCACGAATGTTGTAGCAATCCTGACCAAGCTTATCCTAAACGAACCGAGCCGAACGTAACCCAACTAAACATAAGGTCCCGAGACCACTTTTGCCGGCCTTCCCAGAGCCAAGCTGAACGCAATAGAGCACTGTAGGGCGCAGGAATCCACCTAACGGAAGACAGTAGCATTAAGGCTAAAGCCACCTTTCCCTACCTAACCAATCGTAACATAGCCATACGTAACCAAGCACAAACTAACGAGCCGTGGCCACTATTGCTGGCCTCCGCAGTGGCAAGCAGAAAGCGGTAGTGGAGAGTTGGACTCAGAAATCCATACAAACGCAATTTACGTCAGAAAAGTCATAGCTACCCAAGCCTAACCCAAACCAACATCATATATCGGAACACAGCCTATCTCAACCCAACATGCCGAGAATGTTGTTGTTGCCCCCCCCCCCCAGAGCCAAGCAGGACAGACTAGAGCACAGATGATCGTAGAAATCCAGAGATCAGAAGCGTACAACACAAAAGTTAAAGCTACCATGGCCAGGCTTAGCCTGATACAACCTAACCGAACGTATCCTGTCTCTTCGTATAGTGCCGAGACCATTATTGCTGGTCTTGCCAGAGCCATGGTGAAAATATTAGAGCACTGTAGCACGCAGAAATCCACCTAATAGAGGAGTATAGCACTAGAGTCTTAGATACCCTCCCCTAACCTAAAGGATCGTAACAGAGCCGAACGTACCCTAACTTATACTTGCGTGCTGCCACCAATATAACAGGCCACCCAGAGCCAAGTAGGACACACTAGAGCGCAGTAGAGGGCCGAAATCCACCGAACAGCAGTGTACAGCACGAAAGTTGTAGCTATCTTGATCAGGCTTATCCTAAGCCAACCGAACCGAACGTAACACAACTCAAAATAACGTGCCGACACCACTATTGCTGGCATTCTCAGAGCCAAGCTGAAAATATTAAAGCACAGTAGGGAGCAGAAATCTGCCGAATAGCAGCGTAAGGCGCAAAAGTTAATGCTACCCTGACCAAACATTGCCTAACCCAGCATATCCGAACGCAACCTGTCTGAACGTAACGTGCCGGGACAACTATTGCTGGCCTTCCCAGAGTCTAGCTGATAATACTAATGCACAGTAGGCAACAGAAATCCACGTAACAGCAGACTATAACACTAATGTCAAAGCTACCCTCTCCTAACCTAACCAACTGTAACATAACCAAACGTAATCTAACTCTACCTGACGTGCCGCGGATGCTGTTGCTGACCTCCACAGAGCAAAGCAGAACAGATTAGTGGTGAGTAGAACGCGGAAATCCATGGAATCGCAGTGTGTATCAGGAAAGTCATAGCTACCCAAGCCTAGCCCAGACCAAAAGGGCAAAGCCAAACATAGCCTAACTCTAACTAACGTTCCGAGACCGCTATTGCTGCCGTCCGCAGAGACGAGCAGGACATACTAGGACACAGTAGAGTCCAGAAATCCACCGAAGAGCATTTCACAGCACGAAAGATAAAGCTATCCTAACCATACTTATCCTAACCCGCCCTATCCGAACGGAACCTGACGGAACATAACGTGCCGGTGACACTATTGCTGGTCTTCCCAGAATCATGCTGAGAATATTAGCTGGCGGTTGGTCGTAGAAATCCTCCTAATAGCCGATTATATCACGAAAGTCAAAGTTATCCTCTCCGAACCTTACCAAACGTAACCAAGCTCAACTTAACGCGCCGCGACCACCACTACTGGCCCCCCAAATTCAAGCAGAAAATTTTAGTGGAGACTAGAACACCGAAATTCATAGAACCGCAGGGTATATCAGAAGAGTTAACCCTGCCAGAGCCTAACCTAAACCAACAGTACGGTACCAAACGTAGCCTAACTAAACATAACAGGCCGATACCACTATTGCTGGCCTCTGCAGGGCCATGAAGAATATATCGGACGAGAGTAGGGCGCAGAAGTCCATAGAACCGCAGTGTACAGCGGAAAAGTCAAAGATGTCCACACATATCCCATGCTAACGTATGCTAACCAAACGTAATCTAGCTCAATCTAACATCTCGCGTGCACACTTTCTCGCATCGGCAGTGCAAAGCAGGGCATATTAGAGCACAGCAGGGGCAGGTATCCACCGAATAACGGTGCATAGCACGAAAGTCACAACCATCCTAACCAAACTTAACCAAACCTTACCTAACCAAACGTAACCTAACTCAACCTATCGTGCCACGACCGCAATTACTGGTCACCCCAGAGTCGAGCAGACTATAGTAGAGCAACGAAGGGTGCACAAATCTACCGAATAGCAGTGTATAGCACAAAAGTCAAGGTTACCCTATCCTAACCTAACCAAACGTATCATAACACAACCTACCGTGCCGAGAGCTATACTGCCTGCCTGCACAGCGCCAAGCAGAGCATGTTTGAGCACGTTAGTGCGCAAAAATCTACCGAATAGCAGTTTATAGAACAAAGGTTCATGCTATCCTGTCCGAACCTAGCCCAACGTAACGTAAGCAGACGTAACGTAACCCAACCGGACGAGCAACGAAAGCTATTGCTGGCCGCGTGAGGGATTGGCAAGTTATAGCAAAGCAACGTAAGACGCTGAAATCGCCCCAATAGTAGTGTATAGCAAAAGGTAGGAGTTACCCTAGCCTTATCAGACCTAACCTAACCGAGTCAAACGTAACCAATCCCTGCCTAACGTTCCTAGTCCACAATTGCTCCCCACACATCTCCAAGCAGGGCATAATATAGATGAGTAGAACGCAGGCGTCACAGAATGACAATGAATGGTACGAGAGTCAAAGATGTCCTAACCAAACCCAAAGAAGCCTAACCTTAACAAGCGTAACCTGCCCTTACATAACGCTCCTCTGCCACCACTCCGAGCATTCCCAGATTACAGCAGAGAATATTAGATCGCAGGTAAGAGGAGGAAGCCACCGAATAGCAGAGTATAGTACAAATGACAAACCTACCCATTTCTAACATAACCAAACGTAACCTAACTGAACGCAGCTTAACTCAGCCTAACGTGCCGAGGCAACATCAAAGCTACCCATTTCTAACATAACCAAACGTAACCTAACCGAACGCAGCTTAACTCAGCCTAACGTGCCGAGGCAACTATTGTCGTCCTCCCCATCGCCAATCGTAGCAAATTAGAGAGCAGTAGAGCGCAGAAGTCCACCGAATAGCTGTGTATTGCACAAAAGTTAAAGCTATCCTGAGCAAAGCTAACCAAATCTAACCTAACCCAAAGTAACATAACTCAAATTAACGTGCCGAGAGAAATATTCCAGGCATCCGCATAGACATGCAGAGTGTGATAGCGCGCAGACGACCTCAGAAGTCCATAGAATAGCAGTGTGTAGCACAAAATTCAGAGCTGTCCTGACCAAACAAAGCGTAACCTAACCTAGACGAACGTAATCTTACTCAACCTAACGTGCGGCGACCACTACAGCTGCCCTCCAGGGAGCCAAGCAGAATATACTGGAGCACAGCAGAGCGCTGAAATTCAGAGTATAGCGGTACGTAGCACAAAAGTCAAAGCTATCCCATCCTAACCCAGCCAAACGTAACGAAAGCAAACGTAGCTTAACAATTCCTATCGTGCTGGGACCACTAATGTTGCCCCCGTCAGAGCCATGCGGAACATATTAGAGGAGAGTATAGCGCAGATGTCCATGGAATCGCAGTGCATAGCACAATACTCGAAGTTACACTATCCTGACATAGCCAAACGTAACATCTCCGAACGATGCTTAACTCAAACTAACGCGCCGAGACCACTCTTTCTTAGAGATATCCATTCCAAACCTGACCAACCGTAACATTACCAAACGTAGCGTAACACAGCCTATCATGCCATGACCACTATTGCTGGCCTCCCTAGAGTCGAGCAGAGTATCGTAGAAAAGAGTAGAGCGCAGAAAGACACCGAATAGCAATGAACAGCACAAAAGTCAAAGATATCCCGACCTAACCAGATCAAACCTAACCTAGCCAAACGTAGAGAAACAAACACTAACCTGCCACGAACACTGTTGCTGGCTTCCACAGATACGAGTAGTACATGATAGAGCACAGCGGAGCACAGATGTCCATAGAACATCAGTTATGAGCACATATGTCAAAGCTACTCTTACATAACGCAACGAAACTAAACCCTGAAAAACGGACTCTAACTCAACCTAACATGCCGCGACCAGTATTGCTGGCCCGCACATAGCCAAGCATAGAATAATAGCGGAGAGTAGTGCGCAGAAGTACACAGAATCGCAGTGTATAGCAGGAAAGTCGAAGCCACTCAAACCTAACCAAGGCAACCGTAACATATCCAAACGCCTCCAATGTCAACATAAGGTGCCGCGACCAATATTGCTGGCCTCCCAAATGCCATGCAGGGCGCATTAGAGGAGAGTGGAGTGCCGAAATCCGTAGAATAGCGATGGACAACAGAAAAGCCAAAGAGATCCATGCCAAAACCATACTAACGTAATCCAACTTAACGTAGCCAAGCTCAAAGTAACGTGCCGCGAACACTATTGCTGGCATCCACAGGGTCTAGCAGATTAGAGTAGAGTAAAGTGGAGCGCAGGAATCCGCCGAATATCTCTGTATGGCACGAAAGTTAAAGCCACCCTAACCAAACATATCCCAAACTAACATAACCTGTTATAACATAACACAACCTCTCGTGCGGCGACCACTACTGCTGGCCTCCCGAGAGTCGAGTTGAGTATAGTACAGCAACGTACAGCACAGGTATCCGCCGAATCGCCGTGTCAAGCACAAAGGTAGAAGCTACCCTTTCCTAACATAATCAATCGAAATATAACCAAACGCTACATAACTCAGACTAACGTGCCGAAACAAATAATTCTGGTCTCCCTGAAGCTAAGCAGAATATACTACAGCAGGGCGGAGCGCAGAAATCCAATGAAAAGCGGTGTATAGCCTAAAAGTCAAAGCTATCCTGTCCTAGCCGTACCGATCATAATATAACATAACCAAACGTGCCTAGACCACTATTGCTGGCCCCCCTGATTCGAGCAGAGTAATGCAGAGCACAGTAGAGCGTAGAGATCCACCGAAAAGTAGTATGCAGCACAAAAGTCAGAGGTACCCAATCCTAACCTTACCAACCGTAAAAGCAACGAACGTATCCAAGGTCAAACTAACCTGACGCCACTACTTACGCTGGCCTCCCCAGAGCCAAGCAGAACATATAGAGGAGTGTAGGGAGCAGAATTCCGTGGAATCGCAGTGTAGAGCAGAAAAGTAAAAGATATCCAAGCATGATCCAAACTAACAAAACCTAACCTAACCTAATGTAGCCTATCACAAAGTAAAGCGCCGCTGCCGCTATTTCTGGTATCCCCAGAGCAAAGCAGGGAGCATTAGATCACAGCAGAGCGCAGAAATGCGCCGAATAGCAGTGAACAGCGCAAAAGACAAGTCTACCCTCTCCTAACCTAACCAAGCATAATAAAACCGAACGTAACATAACTTAACCTAACGTGCCTGGACCACTATTGCTGACATCCCAGGTGCAAAGCAGAAAAAACTAGAGCACAGGAGAGCGCATAAATCCGCCGCACTCATGTGCAAGGCACAAAGGTCAAAAGTACCCTAACCTAACATAACAAAGCCTAACATATTCAAACGAAGCCTGTCCCAACCTAACGTGCCGAGAACACCACAGCTGGCATCCGCAGCTCGAAGCAGAGCATACTAGAGCACAACAGAGAGCAGAAATCCACCGAATAGCAGCGTACAGCGCAAAAGTCAAATCTAGAGTATCCTAACATATCAAACCGTAACAGAAGCGGACTTAACGTAACTCATACCGACGTTCTACGAACGGCATTGCTGGCCTCACGAGAGCTTAGTAGAGTACAGCAGAACATTGTACAGCGCAGAAATCGTCCAAATAGAAGGGTATAGCTCAAAAGGCGAAGCTATCCTAACCAAGCCCAACGTAACTTGACCTTACCAAACGTAATGTAACCCAACCCAACGCGACGAGAGCACTACTCCTGGCGTCTTCACAGAAAAGGGAAGTGCGATAGCGCACAGAACAGCGCAGGCGTCCATAAAATAGCAGTGTGTAGCACAAAAGTCGAAGCTACCCTATTCTAACCTAACCAATCCTATCATGAGCAGACGTAACGTAACCCAGGCCGACGTGCCACGAAAGCCATTTCTGGCCTCACGAGAGTTAAGCAGAGTATACCAGAGCCATGTTGGATTCTGGAATCGTCCGAATAGCAGCATACAGCACAAAAGTCAAAGATATCCTATCCTAACCTAACCAAACGTAACGTAAGCGGACGTTACGAACCCCAACCCGACGTGAGGCGACCACAGTTGCTGGACTCCACAGAGACAGGAAGATGATAGTACAGCAATTTAGAGCGCAGCTGCTGACCAAATAGCAGTTTATTGCACAAAGGTCAAAGCCATCTTACCCTTACTTGTCCTAACTTAGCCTAACCAAACGAAACCCAACTCAGCCAGACCTTTCACGACTGCCATTGCTGGCCTCGCCGGTGAGAAGCAGATGCCAGTAGAGCATTGCATTGCACAGATATCAAGCGAAGAGCAGTGTATAGCACAAAAGACAAGGATATCCTAACCAAACATATCCTAACCCAGCCTTGCCAAGCGCAACCTAAGCCACCCTAGCGTGCCGGGACCATAATTGCTGGCCTCCCCAGAGCCAGCAATCCCCAGCAAACCCAAGATCACAGTAGAGGGCAGTACTACACCTCATTGACGTGTATGGCACAAAAGTTGAAGGTATCTTAATAAAGCCTGTCCTAACATAGGCAAGCCTACTGTGATATAGCTAAACATAGCGTACCGAAATGGCTGGCCTCCCGAGATATATGCAGAGCGTATTAGAACAATGCACAGAGCCGAAGTCCTCCAGATATCGGTGTATAGCATAAAAGTCAAACCTACCGTATCCTAACATCACCAAGCGTAACGAAACCGCACTCTACCCATTTGAACCTAACCTGCCGAGATCACTGTTGCTGGCATCTCCAGAGGCAAGCAAACCATACTAGTGCACAGTAGAGCGCAGAGGTACACCGAAAAACAGTCAATACCGCGAAAGTCAAAGCAATCCGAACCTAACCCAAACTAACGTAACCTAATCAAACGTAGCCTAACTCAACCTAATGTGCCGAGGACACTGTTCCTGGACTCCCCAGAGTCTAGTAGAGAGCAGTAGAGCAATGTAAAGCATAGAAACCCTCCTAATCGCGGTGTATAGCACAAAGGTCAGGGCTACAGTATCCTAACCTAACCAAAAGCAGCACTACCAGGCGTAGCCTAACACGAACTATCGTGTCGTGGTCACTATTGCTCACCTTCCCAGAGTCGAACAGGGTATGGTAGAGCACAGTAGAGCAAAAAACCCCGCCGTATAGCAGTGTATAGCGCAAAAGACGTGGATAACATAGCAAAACCTAACCAAACCTAACCTAACCCACGTAACATATTTCAACCTAACGTGCCGAGAGCGCTATTCCTGTCGTTCACAAAGACAAGCAGGATGTGGTAGCGCACAGAGGATTGCAGAAGTCGATAGAATAGCAGTGTGTTGCATAATAGTCGAAACTACCCTAACCTAACACAACTTAACCTGTCACAGCCAAACGCAACATAACACCACCTAATGTACTCCAACCACTCCTACTGCCCTCCAGAGGGTTGAGCAGAGTAGAGTAGAGCAGCGTAAACCGCAGAAATCCACACAATTGCAGTGTATTGCGGAAAAGTCAAAGCTACCCTGTCCCAACCTAACCAAACGTACCATAACCAAACGGAACCTGACTTAGTCAAACGGGCCGAAACCACTATTGCTGGCCTCCCCAGAGTCAAGAAGAATATGCTAGAGCACGGTAGAGCGCTTAAAGCCACCAAAATGTAATGTATACCACAAAAGTCAGTGATAGCGTAACCTAACCTCACCTAACCTAGCCTAACCAAAAGTAAAGCAACCAAACATAACGATCAGAGACATATATTACAGGGCTCCCCAGAGCCAAGCAGCACATATTAGAGAACAGTAAAACGCAGATATTTCCGAACAGCCGTGTATAACGCGAAAATTAGTGCCATCCTAGCGGAACGTAACCTATCATAGCCTAACGAAACGTAGTATATCTCAATCTGTCGTGCCACGACCGCTATTGCTCGTCTCCCCACAGTCGAGCAGCGCAAAATAGAGCAACTTAGAGGGAAGAAATCAACCGAATAGCAGTGCATAGCACAAAAGTCAAAGCAAACCCATCCTAACTTAACCGAACGTAACATAACCAAACGTAATCTAACACACACTAAGGCGCCGAGACCAATACTGCTGGCCTCCAAAGAGCCATGAAGAATATACTAGAGCACAGAAGAGCGCAAGAATCCACGGAATATCGGTGTGTGTCGTAAAAGTCAAAGATATCCTATCCTAACCTAACCAAATGCAATACAACAAAGCGTAACATACCACAACCAGACGGGCCGAGAGCACTGCACCTGGCATCCACAGAGACGAGCAGATTGCGATGGTGCACAGAAGAGCGCAAAAGTACATATAACCGCAGCGTGTAGCACAAAAGCCAAAGCTACTCCAAGCTGACATAAAGTAACCTCAAACAACCGGACTACGTCACTACTGCTGACCTCCGCAGAGCCAAGCAGAGTATACTACAGCACAGTAGATCATAGAAATCCGCATCGTGGCAGTCTATAGCACAAAAGTCAAAGCCATCCCATCCTAACTTATCCTAACCAAACCTAACCAAACGTAACCAATCCCAACCAAACGTGTCACGAAGTCTAGTGCTGACATCCACGGTTTCAAGCAGACGCTAGTAGAGCAATGCAGTGCACAGATGTCGGCCCAATAACAGTGTATAGCACAACAGACAAAGCTACCTTAAAGAAACATATCCTCGCCTAGCCAAGCCAAGAGTACATAGCTAAACATAACGTGCCGAGAATAACGTTGCTTTCCTCCCCAGAGCCAAGCTGGGCACATTAGAGCAACGTATAACGCTGAAGTCCAACAGATGGCGGTGTATCGCATAAAAGTCAAAGCTACCCCATCCTAACCTAACAAAACGTATCAAGACAGAACATTGTCCATCTCAACCTAACGTACCGTGACCACTGCTTCTGGCCACACCGGAGCCAAGCAGAACATACTAGAGCACAGTACAGCCCAGGAGCCCACCGAAAAACGGTCTATACCACGAAAGTCAAAGCAATCCAAACCGAACACGATATAACATATCCTTACAGAACGTAGCATAACACAACCTGACGTGTCGAGACCACTATTGCTGTCCTCCCCAAAGCCAAACAGAGTGCACTAGAGCGCAGTAGAGTGCAGAAATCCACCGAATAGCAGTGTACAGCAAAAAGGTCAAAGCTATCCCAACCCAACCTAAGCACACCTAACATTACCAAGCGTAATTCAACTCAACCTAGCGAGCCGCGGCCACTGTTGATGGCCTCCCTGGGCGATGCAGGACATGTTAGAGGAGAGCACGTCGCAGAAATCCATAGATTCGCAGTGTATAGAAGAATAATCGAAACCACCCGTACCTTGCCCATGCAACCATAAACTAACCAAACGTGACCTAACATAGCCTATCGTGACGAGAGCACTACTGCTGGCCTCCGCAGGGACAAGCAGAATATGCTACAGCACAGTAGAGCGTAGAAGTCTAACGAATAGCAATGTATACCACAAAAGTCAAAGCCATCCTCTCCTAACCTCACCAATTGTAGCATTCCCAAATGTAACCTAACCAACCTAACGTGCCTTGACCAGAATTGCTGGCCTCCCCATTGCCAAGCAGAACATATTTGGGGAGAATGAGGCGCAGAAGTCAATAGGAAGGCAGTGTGTAGCAGAAAGGTCAAAGCTATACAAACGTAACCCGTGCTAACATAACCCAACCAAACGTAACCCAACAAAACCTAACGTTCCACGGGCACTATTGCTGGCCTCTCCAGAACCCACCTGAGCTTATTAGAACACGGTATAGCGCAGAAGTGCACTGAACAGCAGAATATAGGAAAAACGCCGAAGCTATCCTCTCCTGGCCCAACACAACGTAATCCAACCAAACGTAGCCTAACACAAATTGAAGTGCTGTGGCCATTATTACTGGCCCCAAGTGCCGAGCAGGGCATAATAGAGGAGAGTAGAGAACAGAAATCCATAGGCTCGCTGGGTACAGCAGAAAGGTTGAAGTAATCCATACCTAACCAGAACCAACTTAGCCTAACCAAACGTACCCTATCTGAGGCAAACGTCCCGAGACAACCATTACTGAGTGTGCAGCAAAGAGGACGAAGCTATCCTTTTTTCACGTGGGGAATACCTTCCACATGTAACCGGCACCCTTGGGGAGGGGAAGCGGTTGCTTTGGTCTTTTAACCACTAAAACCGCAACGATGGCCAACGCTTCTCATTTCGGAACTCCCTGGATTTCGCGGCTTTGCAACTGCCAGGATGCCCCCGCGACGCAGCCGTAGCTCCCTCCCGGCGAGACGGGAGGTCGCACCCAAACCATCCGTGTCCATGCGCGCGAGAAGTCTCGTTTACAGGCACAAACACCACGCATACCACCGCACCGCGTCACACGCTCACCCTGCGGTATCCACGCCACTGCCGCGTGGCGCCGCGCGCCCGGACCACGTTCTCTCGAACAGACGGGCACCCACCCGTCTGCCCTTTGTCACACACACCTAGATTACAATGGCAGAGAGAGGCGGTCGCCACGGGCGAAGGTGCAGCATCGCTCGGGATGGTGGTGTGCCAACGCGTTTATCCATCCAGGCGTGCGCGCGGAGCCAAGAGGCGCCGCGCTTGCAGCCAACACCGCCCTTCGCGCGAGGAGCACGCGCAACGCTAGCGGGCCCTCTCCACGGCCTCCTTCTGAAACATAACCGCCTCGCATATGAAGGCCACTGCACGCTCTGCACCCAAGCTCTCCGTCATTTGCGCCACGACGACGGAGAGGGAAAGGTCCCGACCAACCACGTGACAAAGAACCCAGCGCGCGCTGGCCCACACCGGATGTACCACCAGCGTGCACTTCTCCGTGTACCGCCCTTCTCCGGAGTGGTGACGCCGCGTCGCACGTTCCCGCCCGACACGGCGCAATCACTCCCCGAAGCAACCGTGCCCGGTTGGCACATGTGTCAGACGGAATGTGTGCTGGCTGCCGCTGCGCGCCAATGCATCCAGCACTGGGAGCACAACCCCGATCAGCCGGTGCCGCCGGCAGCTCTGCTTCATCAGACGAGCTCGTCAGGCGGTCATCACGGACAGTCAGACATTTCGCCTCGAAGAAGCGGCCCCTTCTTCAGTAGCACAGTCGCCGCCCCGGCGGAGGAGCCCGTAGATACGGGCCTCCCGCGCCCCTGACATTTCGGGCGGCGGAACACCCGCCAGGACCATAGCAGCATCGTTGGAAATTGTGCGGTAACAGCGCACGACCATGTTCGCCATCCTGCGAGCGGCTCGCCCGAGAGTCGCCCGACTGCGCGGAACAGCGACCAGGCCGTTCGCCCATATCGGAGCCCCGTAAATGGCCACCGAGCGAACGACTCCCGTGTAGAGGCGGCGCACCGTTGCGTCTGGCCCGTCCAGGATGAAGAGCAGACGACACAACGCCCCGCCATCCCTTGCAGGCATGGCTCCGTCTCGAGGAGATGCTCGTCGATTGTCCAGTGGCCATCCAGGTAGAGACTGAGATATTCCATCCGGTCCCGCACCTCGACTACGACGCTCCACACGCGCATCCGTGACTGGGGCGGCTTCCCCAAGAATAGATTGCAAAACATCATTACCTCGGTCTTCTCGGCCGAGATGCTCAGCCCCACCCGCCGGATGCTATTCGGGACGAGGGCTACGTCGATTTCCGCGCGCCGCGTGGCCTCCTCCAAAAACGACCCGGCGGCAATCACGAGCGTTTCGTCCGTGTAACACGTCAGGTTCAGGCCGGCGCGGAGGGGAGTGCGCAACACGGAGTCGCACGCGAGGTGCGTTGGATCGTCCCGAGTACCTATCCCTGTGGAACACCACAGTTCGTCGCACGCGCGACGGTCGTGTATCGTCCAGGATACTCGATCGAGAGCTCTGACAAACAGCCGTCGATCACCGACATCATGCGTTGGGGAACCCTGTGGTACAACATAGCATACCGGACGGCGTGTTGAAGGCGTAGCGATATCCACGCCGACCGACAGCACCACACCGGCCCGGTCAACGGCAGCCTTCGACAGGTTAGGATCGCGCTTAATCGCGTCCATCGTCTACCGAACCTGCAGGAAACCGAACTGGCTGATGCTGAGATCGGGACCAGCGTCCGCTAAATGCCCCCGGAGACGGGCAGCTAGTACGCGCTCGAAGAACTTGCACCCCTCGTCGAGCAGGCATATAGGCCGGTATGCCTTCGGAGAGTCCGGCGCTTCACCGGTTTGAGGATAAAGATGAATCTCCCTCCCTTCCAATATTCCGGGAAGCAACCGGTCCTGTGGCAGCTGTCGCACAGCCGCCGCACCTGTTCGCCACACGTCTCCAGAGCCAGTGCAAAGGCTCGGCGTGGGATAACGTCAACTCCGGGGGCGGTGACCCTCGCCCACACAAAGTCGAAGCTATCCTAACCTAACACAGCGTAACCTAACCCAACCAAACGTAACCTAGCACAACCTGACGTGCCATACCACTGTTGCTCGGATTGCTGTAGGGCGCAGAAATCCGCCTAATAGCAGACCATAGCACTAAAGTCGACGCTCTCCTCTCTTAACGTAACCAATCGTAATATAACCAAATGTAACCTACCTAAACCTGACGTGCAGAGAGCACTATGGCTGGCCTCGACATAGCCAAGTCGAAAACGTTAGTGGCGAGTAGAACGCAGAAATAAGCCGAAGAGCCGTGTGCAACACAAAAGTCAAGGCTACCCTATCCTAACCTAACCAAACGTTAAATAACCAAACGTTATCTACGTCAAGCTAACGTGCCCAGGGCACTATTGCTGGCCTCAACAAAGCCAAGATAAACATACTAGAGCACAGCAGAGCGCAGGAGTCCACCGAACATCTGTTTATAACACGAAAGTAGAAGATACCCGGACCTAAACAGAGGTATCATAACCTAACCAAACGTATCCTATCACAACCTGACGCGCCGAGATTACTATTACTGGCTTACCCAGATCCAAGCAGAACATGCTAGGGTACAGCAGGTCGCAGATCGCCCCCAAAAAGCTGTGTATAACTCAAAAGTCAATGCCACCCTAACGAAACGCATCTTAACCTAACCAGGCCAAACGTAACCTAACTATACCTGCCGTGTCACGACTGCAACTGCTGACCTCCCCGGCGACAGGGAGAACACATTAGTGGAGAGTAGAACGCAGAAATCCGTGGAATCGCTGCGTATATCAGAAAAGTCGATGCTGCACAAGCCTAATCCAAGCAAGCAGAACACAGCAAAGCGCAGCCTAACTCTACCTGACTCGCCGAGGCCGCTATTACTGCACTCCCAGGGCGGAGCAGGGAATACCTGAGCAGAGCATAGCGTAGAAATCTACCGATTACGAGTTTAAAGAACAAGGGTAATAGCTACCCAAACCGAACTTAGTCTAACCAAACGTAATCTAACAAAACATAACGTGCGCCGACCACTATTGCTGGTCTCCACAGAGATAAGCA
Source organism: Eufriesea mexicana (assembly GCF_001483705.2). Taxonomy (NCBI): domain Eukaryota; kingdom Metazoa; phylum Arthropoda; class Insecta; order Hymenoptera; family Apidae; genus Eufriesea; species Eufriesea mexicana. The sequence continues at coordinate 48,358 of NW_016910092.1, forward strand.
GAAAGCATTAGTGGAGAATAGAACGCAGAAGTCCATAGAACCGCAGTGAACATCAAAATAGTCAAGGCTACCGAAGCCTAACTCAAACCAACAGTGCATAACAAAACATAGTATAACTTAACCTAACGCGCCGTAACACGTATTGCTGCACTCCCCGGAGACGAGCAGGTCATACTAGAGCACAGTAGAGCCCAGAATTTCACCGAATAGCTGTGTACAGCACAAAAGTAAAAGCTACCCTTACCAAACTATGCCCAACCCATCCTAACCGAACGTGGCATGACTTATCGTAACGTGACGAGATCACTGTTGCTGGCCTTGCTAGGGCCAGGCTGAAAATAGTAGACAGCTAGTGGGCTCAGTAATCCACCTAATGGCAGACTATAGCACTAAAGTCAAAACTTTCCTCTCCTAGCAAAGCCAAACGTAATACAACCAATCGTTAGCTAACTCAGCCTAACGTGCAGCGACCACTATTACCGGCCTCCACAGAGTCAAGCAGAGCACACTAGTGGGGAGTAGAGCGCAGAATCCCATAGAATCACCGTGCATATCAGAGAAGTGAAAGCTGCATATACCTAACCCAGACCATCAGAACATAAGAAAACATAGTCTAACTCAACCTAACGTGCCGAGACAGCAATTGCTGCCCTCCCCAGAGCCGAGCAGGACGTACTAGAGCGCAGTAGACAGCAGAAATGCACCGAAAGGCTGTGTGCAGCACAATAGTTAAAGACATCCTAACAAAATTTAGCCTAACCAAAGCTAACCGAACGTAACATAACTAAACATAACGTGCCAAGACAACTATCCCTGGCCTTCCCAGAGCCAAACAAAAATATTAGAGCACTGCAGGACTCAGAAATCCGCCTAATAGCAGACAATAGCTCGAAAGTCAAAGCTATCCTCTCTCAACCTAACCAATCGTAACATAGCCAAACGTAACGTAACTCAACCTATCGTGCCGCGAACACTAAGTATTTCCTAACATAGCCAAACCTAACATAACTGTGCGTAACATAACTCAAATTAACATACCTTGACCACTACTGATGGCCTCCACAGAGCCAAGCCGAAGACAATAGTGGAGAGTGGACCGCAGAAATCCATAGAATCGCAATGCATATCAGAAGAGTCATCGCTACCCAATCCTAATCAGAATCATCAGAACAGAAGTCAAAGCAATCCTCTCTCAACCTAACCAATCGTAACATAGCCAAACGTAACGTAACTCAACCTATCGTGCCGCGAACACTAAGCCTGGCCCGTCAGAGCCAAGCAGAAAGAATTAGTGGAGAGCAGAACGCAGAAATCCATTGAACACCAGTGTATATCATAAGAGTCAGAGCTACACAGACCTAACTCAAACTAACACAACATATCTCAACATAGCCTAACTCAAGCTTAAGTTCCGAGGCCGCTATTGCTGCCCTCTCGAGGGCCAAGCAGGACATACTAGATCACATCGGAGCCCAGAAATCCACCGAAAAGATATGTACAACACAAAAGTTAAAGCTACACTAAACAAATATGTATCAACACAACCCAACCGAAAGTAACCTGACTCATCGTAACGTGGCGATACCACTATTGGTGGCCTTCGCAGGGCCAAGCAGAGCATACTAGTGGGGAGTTGATGGCAGGAGTCCATATAAATGCAATGTATATCAGAAAAGCCAAAGCTACCCAATCCTAGCACAATCCAACAGAAAATAGCCAAACATGGACTATATCAAACTGACGTGCCGAGACCACTGTTGGTGGTATTCCCAGTGCCAACCTGAAAATATTAGTGCAAACTAGGGCGCAGAAATCCACCGAGCAGCAGTGCATAGCACAAGAGGTAAAGCTATACTAACCAAACACAGCCTAACCCAACCTGACTGAACGTAACACGAATCAGCATAACGTGCCCTGACCAATATTGCTGGCCTTTCTATAGCCAAGCTGTATATATTAGAGCACCGTTGGGCGCACAGATCCACCTAATAGCAGACTACAGCACTAAAGTCAAAGCAATCACCCCATAACCTAACAAATCGTAATATTACCAAACGTAAACTAACTGAACCTAACGTGCCGCGACCACCATTGCTGGCCTCCCGCGAACCAAGCAGAACACATCGGTGGAGAGCAGGACGCAGAAATCCATAGGGTCGCAGAATGTATCAGAAAAGTCAAAGCTGCCCAAACGTAACCCAAACCATCGGAGCACAGTCAAATGCAGCATAACTCAACCTAACGTGCCGTGACCGATATTGATGCCCTCTCAGAGCCAAGCATGACATACTAGAGCACAGTTGTGCACAGAAATCCAACGAATATCAGTGAGCAGCACAAAGGTTAAAGCTATCGTGACCAAACTTATCCTGACCCAAACTAGCTTAACGTCACCTGACTCAACGTAACGTGCCGAGGCCACTATTGCTGGCCTTCCCAGAGACCTGCTGAAGACAGAGTTCTATAGGGCGCAGAGGTCCACCTAACAGCGGACTATAGCGCTAAAGTCAAAGATATGATCTCCTAACCAAACCAATCGCTTCAAAACCATACGTAACGTAACTCAACATAACGTGCCGCGACCAATATTGCTGGCCTCCTCAGAGCCAAGCAGAACATATCAGTGGAGAGTAGGACGCAGAAATCCATAGAATCGCAGCGTATAACTGAATAGTCGGAGCTACCAAGCATAACGCAAACCAACAGAACATAACCGAACATAGCCTATATCAGCCTAACGTGCCGAGACCACTTGTGCCGGCCTTGCCACAGCAAGGCTGAAGATATTAGCGCGCTGTAGGGTGCAGAAATCCACCTAATGGCAGACTATAGCACTAAAGCCAAACATGTATTTCCTAACATAGCCAAACCTAACATAACTGTGCGTAACATAACTCAAATTAACATACCTTGACCACTTCTGATGGCCTCCACAGAGCCAAGCCGAAGACAATAGTGGAGAGTGGACCGCAGAAATCCATAGAATCGCAATGCATATCAGAAGAGTCATCGCTACCCAATCCTAATCAGAATCATCAGAACATCACCAAACATAGCCTCACTCAAACTAACGTGTCGAGATGGCTATTGCTGCTCACCCCAGTGCAAAGCAGAACATACTAAAGCACAGTAGAGCTTATATATCCACCGAATAGCAGCGTGCAGTACAAATATAAGACCATACCTACCAAACACAGCCTAACCCAACCTATCCGTACGTAAGATGTCTCTATATAACGTGCCGGGGCCACTATTTCTGCACTGCCCAAAGCCAAGGAGGAAATACCAGAGCACAGTAGACCGCAGAAATTCACCGAATAGCAGTGTACAGCACTAAAGTCAAAGCAATCCGCTCCTAACCTAAACAATCGTAACATAACTAAGCGTAACTTAATACAACTTAACGTGACGCGACCAATATTGCTGGCTTCCCCAGAGCCAGGCTGAAAGTATTAGAGCACAATAGGGATTAGATGTCCACCTAATAGCAGGCTATAACGCTAAAGTCAATGATATCCACTCCTAACATAGCCAAACGTATCTTAACCTTGCGTAACACAACTCAACCTAACTTGCAGCGACCACTATTGCTGCCCTCTACATCCTCAAGTGGAAGACGCAAGTGGAGAGTAGAACGGAGAAAACCATTTAATCGCTGTGTATATCAGAAAAGACAAAGCTTCCCAAGCCGAACCCAAAGCAACAGACCATGACCAAACATAGCCGGACACAGCCTAACGTGCCGAGACCACATTTGCTGCCCTCCCCACAGCCAAGCAGCCAATACCACAGCACAGTAGAGCGCAGAAATACTACGAATAGCAGTGAACAGCACAAAAGTTGAAGCTACCCTGCCCAAACCTAGTCTGACCCAAACTAACCGAACGAAATCTGACTAATCATAACGTGCCGAGTCCGCCATTGTAGACCTCCCCAGTCCCAAATTGAAAATATTAGAGCACTGTAGGGCGCAGGAGACCACCACATTGCAGTATACAACGCTAAAGACACAGCTATCCCCTCATAACCGAGTCAACCGTAACAATACCAAACGCAACCTAGCTCAACCTAACGTGCCGCGACCCCTATTGCTGTCCTCCCCAGAGCCAAGCAGAACACATTAGTGGAGAGTAGAACTCAGAAATCCATATAGAGGCAGTGTTTATCAGATAATCCGGAGCTACCCAAACCTGACCTAAACCACCTGTACATAACCAAACAAAGCCTGACTTAACGTAACGGGCCGAAACCGTTGTTGCTGCCCTCCCCAGAGCCAAGCAGGACGTACTAGAGCCCAGTTGAGCGTAGAAATCCACCGAAGGTCAGTCTAGAGCACAAAAGGTGAAGCAATCCTGAAAAAACGTTGCCGAACCCAAGCTAATAGAACGTAACGCGACCCAACATAACGTGCAGAGGCCACTCTTACTGGCCTTCCCAGAGACAAGCTGAAAACATTAAAGCAATGTAGATAGCAGAAATCCACCTATTGGAAGGCAATAGCACTATAGCCGAAGCTATCCTCTCCTACCCCGACCAACCGTAACGTAACCTGACCTAACATTGCTCAACCTAACGTGCCAAACCGCTACTGTTGCCCTCCCCACAGCCAAGCTGGACATACTAGAGCGCAGCAGAGCACAGTGGTCCACCGAATGGCAGTGTATAGCTCAAAAGTAAAAGCTTTCCTGACAATACTTAGCCTGACCCAACATAACCGAACGTAACATGACACATCATAACGAGCCGAGACCAATTTTACTGTCCTTCCCAGGGTCAGGCTGAAAATACTGACGCACTGTAGGTTAGCAGAGATACACCTATTAGCAGACTGTAGCACAAAAGTCAATGCTATCCTCACCAAACCTAACCAAACATAACAGAACGTAAGAAGGCTAAAGCAATCGTGCCACGAACGCCGGTGCTGGCCACCTCAGAGTCGAGTAGTGTATTGGAGAACAACGAACAGCAGTGAAATCCGCCTAATAGTAGTGTGTAGCGCAAACGTCGACGATATCCTATCCTATCGTAGACAAACGTAACATAACCAAGCGTAACCTAACAAGCCATATCGCGACGCGGACACAATTTATGGCCTCCAAAGGGCAGAGGGGAGAATATTAGATAACAGAGGGGTGAAGAAATCCACCGAATAGCAGTGCAAAGCACAAAAGTCAAAGCTAATCTAGCCTCACCTAACCAAACATAACATAACCGACAGTAACCTATCCCAAACTAACGTGCATATACCACTGTTACTGAGCTTTGCAGAGCCAAGCAGAATATACTAGAGCGGATCAGAGCGCAGATATCCGGTGCATTGATGTGTAAAGCAGATAAGTGAAAGGTATCCTAACATAGCCTGATCTATCCTAACATAACCAAGCATAACCAGTTCCAACCTAACGTGCCTATTCAAATATTGCTGGGCTTCCCATCGCTAAGCGGGGCATATTGGGGGAGGGTATAGCGCTGAAGCCCACATAATGGCAGTTTTAGCACGGGAGTCATGGATATCCTAATCTAACACAAACAAACATAAACTAACCAAACGTAACGTAACACATCCTGACGCTCCGCTGCCACCATTTCTGGAAATCCCAGAGCTAAGCAGAGAACATTAGATCACAGTAGAGCGCAGAAATTCACCGAACAGCTGTGTATGGAGCAAAGGACATAGCTACCCTGTCCTGACCTATCCAAACGTAGCCCAAACGAATGCAGCCTAACACAATCTAACCTGCCGCGGCCGCAATTGCTGGACTCCCCAGCGCCAAGAAAAGAATACTAGAGCACAGTAGAGCAGAGATATCCACCGAATAGTAGTGTATAGCTCAAAGGTCAAAGCTACCCTATCCAAATATAACCAAGGCATAACTATCCTAACGTAACATAACTCAACCAAACGTGCCACGACCGTAATTGCAAGCCTCCCCAGAGATAAGCGGATGATAGCAAAGCAACGCAGAGGGCTGGTATCGATTGAATAGCGGTGTATAGCGCAAATGTCGAAGCCATTCTATCAAAACCTAACCTAACCTAACCTAACCGAACGCAACGAAGCAAACCTAACGTGGCTAAGTCACGATTGCTGACCTACCCAGAGCAAAGCAGAACACATTAGAGCAGAGTGGAGCGCAGAAATCCAACGGATAGCAGTGTACAGCACAAGAGCATAAGCTAACCCATCCCTACCTAACCAAACGTAACATAGCCAAACGCCACATATCTCAATCTAACGAGAAGAGAGCACTACTGCTGGCATCACCATAGCCAAGAAGAGCGTATTAGAGCACATTGTAGCGCAGAAAACGCCGGCATATCAGTGTATAGCACAGAAGTCAATGCTATCCTATCCAAACCGGACCAAACGTAACGTAACCAAACGTAACCTAACACAACGTAACGTGCCGAGACCACCATTCCTGGCCTCGCTAGAGAAAAGCGGGTGAGATTATAGCAACGCAGATAGCAAATATCGACCGAATAGCCGTGTATAGCTCAAAAGTCAAAGCCAACCCGACTAACGTAACGTAACCCAACAAAACGTGCCACATCCGCCGTTGCTGTCCACCCTAGTGACAAGCGGATTCTAGTGGAGCTCTAGAGTGAACAGGTATCGACCGAACAGCAGCGTATAGCACAAAGATCAAAGCTATCCTATCCCAACCGAACCAAACGTAACGTGAGCGGAAGAAACGCAACTTCTCCTAACGTGCCGATAACACTATTGTTGTCCTCCTTAGAGCAAAGCAGAACATATTAGAGGAGAGTAGAGCGCATGAATCCATAGAGATGCAGCGCATAGCACAAAGGTCGAAGGGACCCTATCCCAACATAGCCAAACGAAACACATAATAGAACATTGCTTATCTCAACCTAATGCGCCGAGACCACTATTGATGGCATCCCCAGAGCAAATCAGAGTATAGTAGAGCAGAGCAGAGTGCCGAAAGCCACCAAATGGCAGTGTGTAACACACGAGTTACAGTTACCTTAACCTAACCTGACCAAACTTAACGTAACCAGAAGTAGAATAACCGAATCTAACGAGGGGAGACCTCTAATGCTGGCCTTTCCAGAGCCAAGCAGATTATGTCAGAACACAGTAGAACGCTGAACTCCACCGAATAGTTGTGTCTAACGCAAATGCCAAAGCCATCCCGACCAAAAGTAGCGTAACATAACCTAACCATACGTAATATAACACATGCTATCTTGCCACGAACGCAATTGTTAGTCACCCATGGTCGAGCAGAGTATAATAGAGCAACGAAGAGCGCAGAGATCCACCGTATAGCAGTGTACAGCGCAAAAGTCAAAGCTACCTTATCCTAACCTAAACAAAAGTAACGTAACTCAAACTAACGCGCATACATCACTATTGCTGACCTCCCCAGAACCAGGCAGAATATACCAGAGCACAGTTCAGTTCAGAAAAGTGGAAGCTATCCTCACCAAACCTGTCTTAACGTAACCTTACCGAACGTAGTCTAACTCGACATGATATGCTGAGACTAGTATTGCTGGCCTTCCCGGAGCCAAGCAGAGTATACTAAAGCTATGTAGAGCGCAGAAATCCGCCTAATAGCTGTGTATGCCACGAAAGTCACAGCAATCCCATCCTAACCTAACCAAACGTAACATAACCAAACGCAACATAAACAAGCCTAACCTACCGAGAGCACTACTGGCTGCCTCCCTATAGCCAAGCAGAATATACTACATCACAGTAGAGCGTAGAAGTCCACCGAATAGCAGTGTATAGCGCAAACGTCAAAACCACCATAACCAAAGTCAACCTAACCTAACCAAACACAACGTAACCTGACACAACCATACATGCCGCGAACAACATTGCTGGCCTCCTCAGACCGAAGTAGAACATACTAGAGCACAGTAAAGCGCAGAAATCTAGCGTATAGCAGTTTATAGCGCAAAAGTCAAAACTGTCGTATCATAACCTGAACAAACGTGACGTTTCCGAACGTAACCTGGCTCATCCTTACGTGCCGAGACCGCTATTGCTGGCCTCCGCAGAGCCACGAGTAGGATATTAGAGTACATAGGGCGTGGAAGTCGGCCGCATTGCAGTGTATAGCACAAAAGTCAAAGCTATCCAGTCCGAACCTAGGCAAACGTATTCTACCAAGCGTAACAAAGCACATCCTATCCTGCCGAGACAGCTACCGCTGCCCTCCTCGGGGAAAAGCAGAACACATTAGTGGGGAGTAGGGCGTAGGAGTTCGCAGAATCGCTCTTCATTGCACAATGGTCGAAGCTAACCTATCCCAACATAACCAAACGTGACAGAAGCGAACGCGGCCTTGAACAACGCAACGTGCCGGGTACAGTATTGCTTGACTCCCCAGAGCCAAGCCGAATATGCTAGAGCGCAATAGATGGCTTTAATCCAACGCACTGTAGTGTTTAGCACAGAAGTCTACGATATCCCAACCTAACTTATCCAAACCCAACCAATCCAGACGCATCATTGCCTTACCTAGCGTGCCGCGGCCACCATTCCTGGCATCGCCGGAGACTAGTAGGGCGCAATAGCATACAATAGGGCGCAGGAATCAATAGAATTGCAGTGCGTAGCTCAAGAATCGTAGCTATCCCATCCTAACCCAACGTAACCTAACCAGCCAAACATAATCTAAATCAGCATAACGTGCCGCGGCTACTATTGTTGGCATCGCCAGGGCCATGCAGGGCATATTATAGTGGAGTAGGGCGCAGGAATTCGTAGAATCGCAGCGTATAACAGAAAAATCAATGCTATCCAAGCCTTACCCATGCAAACATAAACTAACCGAACGTAACATGGCAAAATATAACATGCCGCGGCCACCATTTCTGACATCCACAGAGCAAAGCAGGTCATACTAGAACACAGCAGAGGGGAGAAATCCCACGAAAAGCAGTATGTAGCACAAAAATCGAAAGTAAACTATCGTAACCTAACCAATCGTGACACTACCAAACGTAATCAAACTCAACCAAACGTGCCGCTACCAGTATTGCTAGCCTCACCAGAGCCAAGCAGAATACATTAAAGGAGTGTAGGGCCCAGAAATACATAAGATCGCAGTGTACAGCAGAAAAGTCATAGATATCCTGGCGTAACCCAAGCCATCATTACATAACCTATTGTGGCAAAGCTAAACGTAACTGCCGCGACCACTATCGCTGGTCGCCCCAGGGTCTAGCATATTAGAATGGAGCGCAGTCAACGTCAGGAATTGACCGAGTAACTGTGTATAGCGTGAAAGTCGAAGCTACCATGACTAAACTTATCCAAACCTAGCCTAGTCGAACGTAACCTAACTGATCCTAACGTACCACGACCGCTATTGCCGGCATCCCGAGCGCCGAGCAAAGTATAGTAGAGCAATGTAAATCGCAGTATTCCGCCGAATAGCAGTGTATAGCACAAAAGTCAAAAATACCCTATCCTCACCTAACCAAACGTAACCTAACGGAACGCAGCCTGGCTGAGACTAACGCGCCGAGACCTCTACTGTTGGCATCATAGAGCCTAGCAGAACATACTAGGGCACAGTAGAGAGCAGAAATTCAAACAATAGCCGTGTACAGCACAAAAGTAAAAGCCATACTGTCCAAACCTAACCTAACCTGACCTACCATATCGTTACCTACCTCAACCTATTGTGCCGCGACCAACCATTGATATCCTGCACAGAGTTGAATGGAGTATATTATAGGAACGAAGAGCGCAGAAATCCATCCAACAGCGTTGTATAGCAGAAAAATCAAGGATATCCCTTCCTAACCTAACAAGACTTAACCAAACCAAGCATAATATGACTCAACCTATCGTGCCGAGACCACCATTGCTGGCCTCCCCAGGGCCATGCAGAGCATATTAGAGGAGAGTAGGGAGCAGGCATCAATAAAGTCGCAGTGTAAAGCAGAAAAGTCAAAGCCATCGCAACCTTTCCCACGCCAGCGTAAACTAGCAGAACGTAACTTCACTTAACCTAATATGCCACGGTCACAATTTCTGACCTCCCCAAAGCAAAGCAGAGCATATTAGTGCACAGCAGAGCGGAGTGGCCCTCCGACACCAACATGTAGCTCAAAAATCAAAGGAACACTATCCTAACCTAACAAATCTTAAGAATACCAAACGTAACAAAGCTGAACCAAACGTGCTCCAACAAAGATTGATGGCCTCCCCAGAGCCATGCAGAACATATTAGAGGAGAGTAGGGCGCAGAAATCCATATAAAATCTGTGTACAGCAAAAAGGTGAAGGATAAGCGAACCTAACCCAAACTAACGTGACCATATCTATCGTAGCAAGGCTCAAAGTAACGTGCCGCAACCGCTATTCCCGGCTTCTCCAGGGTCTAGCAGATTAGAGTAGCGCACAGTGCAAAGCAGGAATCCACCATATAGCTGTGTATGGCATGACACTCGAAGCTACTCTAACCAAACTAAGCCTAATCTATCCTAACCAAACGTAACCTAACTCAAACTATGGAGGCACGACTGGCGTTTCCGACATCCCCAGAGACGAGTAGAGTATAGTAGAGCATAATAGACCGCGGAAATCCACCGAATAACAGTGTATTCCTCGAAAGTCGTATTTATTCATACTTAGGCGAACTAACACAACGTAGCCAAACGTAACCTAACAAATCCTAACGGGACGAGACCACTGTTACAGTCCTCCACGGAGTCGAGGAGGGTATACTAGATCAACGTGGAGCGCAGATATCCACCGAATAGCCGTGTATAGCAGAAAAGTCAAAGATATCCTATCCTACGATATCCAAACGTAGTATAACCAAACGCATACAATTTTAAACTACAGTGCCGAAACCACTATTGCTGGTCTCTCCAGAGACCAGGAGGATAAGCTAGAGCACAGTAAAACGCAGAATTTCAACGTACAGCGTTGTATAGCGTCATGTTCAGAGCCATCATAATCAAACCTATCCCAAACTGTCCTAACCACACATAAACTAACACAACCTTTCGTTTCACGACCACTACTGCTGGCCACATCAGATTCCAGCAGAGTATAATAGAGCAATGTAGAGCGCAGAAATCCAACGAATAGCAGTGTGTAGCACAGAAGTCAAAGTTATCCTGTCCTGACATAACCAAACGTAACACAACCAAACGCAGCCTAACTCAACCTACTGTGCCTAGGTGACTATCTATGACCTCCACAGAGCAAAGCAGAATATACTCGAGCAAAGGAGCGCGCAGAAATCAGACGCATTGTGGTGTAAAGCAGAAGAGTAAAAGATATTACGTAACCATTCCCAACATAACGTGCCTAGTCCGCTCTTGCTGGCATCCATAACGTCAAGCGGGGTACGTTAGAGGAGAGAAGAAGGGAGCGGTCCATACGAAGGCACTGTATGTTACGAAAGTAAAAAATATCCCATCCTAACCGAAACGAACCAGACCCGAACGTGACCCAACACTACAATACGCGCCACGGACACCGTTTGCGGCATACCCAGAGCAAGGCCCCGAATATTAGATCACAGTAGAGCGTAGAAATCCACCGAATAGCAGCGTATAGCACAAAAGTCAGAGCATCCTAGCCAAACATACCCGAACATAGCAGCCACGCGTAACATACCATAAGCTTGCGTGCCGAGACCACCATTGCTGGCCTCAGCAGTGACAAGCAGAACATACTGGAGGACAGTAGAGCGCATAAGTTCAACGAACAGCAGAGTACAGCACAAAAGTAGAAGCTGCCCAAAACTAACCAAACAAGCATAACCTAACCACACCTAACCCAACTCAAACTAACTTGCCGTGATCAGTATTACTGGCCTTGCGAGAGTCGCGCAGGGAGCAATAGAAGAACGTAGAGCGTAGAAGCCCTTCGAATTTCTGTGTACAGAGCAAAAGTCGTAGTCGTCCCAACCAAACTTAGCCTAATCTAACCAAACCGAACGTAGTCTAACTGAACCCAACGTGTCGCGACCACCGCAGCTGGCGTCCCCAGAGACAAGCAGAGAGTGATGGCGCACAGTGGAGTGCAGAAATCCAGAGGATAACAGGGTGTAGCACAAAGGTCAAAGCTATCCTAACCTAATCAAACATAACCTAACCTAACCAAACGCAATCGAACGCAACCTAACATACTGCGACCGCTATTGCTGACCGTCCGAGAATCGAGCAGAGTATAGTAAGGCAACGAAGAACGCAGAAATCCTCCGAATAGTAGTGTATAACACAAAAGTCAAAGCTATCCTGTGCTAACCTGACCAAGCGTAACGCAACCAAAGGAAGCCTCACTCATTCTGAAGTGCCGAGACCGCTATTACAGCCCCCCAGCCCCAGAGCCAAGCAGAACACATTGGAGGATAATAGAGCGGAGAAATCCATGTAATCGCAGTGCATCGCAAAGCAGTCGAAGCTACCACATCCTATCGTAACCGAACGTAACGTAACCGATCGTAGCCTACCTCTACCTAACGTGCCGAGAACACTATTGCTTGCCTCTCGAGAGCCAAGCGGAGTATACTAGAGCAAAGTAGGTCGCAGCAATACACAGCATTGCAGAGTATAGCACAAAAGCCAATAACATCCAAACATAACCCGAGCTAACAAAGCCAAACTCGACATAGACAGGCTCCATGAAACGTGCCGTGACCACCCCTGCTGGCCTCCCGAGAGTCGAGCAGAGTATAGTAGAGCAACTTATGGCGCAGAAATCCACCGAATAGCAGTGTATAGCGTAAAAGTCGTAGTCGTCCCAACCAAACTTAGCCTAATCTAACCAAACCAAACGTAACGTATCTCATCCAAACGTGCCACGACCCCTATTGCGGGCCAGCACGGAGACGTGCGGAACATATTACAGCACTCTTGTTCACGGAAATCCACCGAATAGCAGTGTACAGCACAGAAGTTGAAGCTACTCTTTCCTAGCCTAACCAACCGTAACTACACCGAACGTAACATAGCTGAAAGTAGCATGCTAGACCACTATAGCTGCCCTCCACAGATCCAAGCAGAGCATATTAGGTCACAGTATAGCGCAGAAATATACGGAACAGCAGCGTAGAGGACGAAAGGCAAAGCTAACCTGTCCTAACATAAGTAGACCTTAACTAAGCAAACATAGCATGACTCAACGTGAAGTGCTGCACCCACTCTTCCTGTTGTCCCCGAAGACAGGCATAGTTTGATAGTGCAATACAGAGCGCAGATGTCCATAGAATAGCAGTGCCTAGCTCAAAAGTCTAAGTTGTCCAGAATTAACCAAACGTAACCTAACAGAGCCAAGCGTAATTTATCTTAATCTATCGTTCCGAGACCAGCATGTCTGGCATCTCCAGATCCATGCAGAGAATATCAGACGACAGTCGGGAGCATAAATCCACAGAATCGCAGGGTATAGCGGAAAAGTCAACGCTGCCCAAACCTAACCCATGCAAACCTAAACTAACCAAACGTAGCATAGCTCAACCTAACATGCCGCCGCCACGTTTCCTGGCCTCCTCAGAGCCAAACAGAACACACCAGAGCACAGTAGAACGCTGGAGTCCACCAAAATCCAGTACATGGCGCAGAAGTTAAAGCTACACTTTCCTAACCTAACAAATCGCAACACAACCAAACGTAACAGAACACAAAGTAACATGCCGAGGCCACCGTTGCTGTCCTCTCCAAGCATAGCAGAGCATATTAGAGCTCGGTAGAGTGCAGAAGTCCACCGAATAGCAGTGTATAGCACAAAAGGCGAAGCTAGCCTATCCAAACCTAATCACATCTCACCTAACCGTATGCAGCAAAGCTGCGCCTAACGTGCCGCGACCACCATCACCGGCGTCCCCGGAAACAGGCAGAGTGTGGTGGCGCGCAGTAGAGCGCCGATGTCCATGCATTAGCAGTGTGTAGCGCGAAAGTCAACGCTATCCTAGGCTAACCTAACATAACCTAACCTAACCAAACGTAACCTAACACAGTTAAGCGTGTCAAGAACAATATTGCTTGCCTCCCCACAGGCAGGGAGAGTCTAGTAGAGCAATTCTGAGCGCAGAAATCGCCCGAATAGCACCGTATAGCACAAAAGTCACAGCTATCATAGCGAAACCTAACCAAACCTAGCCAAGCCAAACCTAACATGACTGAAATTAACGTTGCGAGGCCACCAACGCTAGCCTCCCCATCACAGTGCACAACATATTAGAGGAGAGTAGTGCGAAAGAATCCATACAATAGCAATGCATGGCACAATAGTCGAAGTTACCCTCTCCCAACATAACCATACGTAACATAACCGAAGGCAGCATAACTAAACCTAACGTGCAGAGACCAGTGTAGCTAGCCCCCCAGAGCCAAGCAGAATATACTAGAGCGTTGTAGAGCACTGAAACCCACCGAATAGCATTGTGTAGCACAAAAGTCGAAGCTATCGTAGCATAACACATCGTAACTTAAAAAAACCAAACATGAACTAACCCAACCTGACGTGCCTCGTCCAATATTGCTGTCCTCCCGGGAGCCGAGCAGAGTATAGTAAAGCAATGTAGAGCGCAGAAGTTCCCCGAATAGCAGTATACGGCACGAAAGTCAATTCTATCTTGTACTAACCTAGCCAAACGTAATAAAAGCAAACGTTACCTAACTTAACATTACGTGCCGAGACCAGAGTTGCTTGCCTCCCCGGAGACAAGCAGAATACACTGGAGCACAGAAGAGCGCAGAAAGCGAACAAATAGCAGTATATAGCGCAAAAGTCAAAGAAACCCTGAAACAACCTGACCTAAACTAACCTAACCAAACGAAGACTAACAAGTCCCAACGTGCCGAGTCCAAAATTGCTGGCTTCCCCATCGCCAGGCAGAGCATATTAGGGTAGATGAGAACGCAGGAATCCATAGAATCGCAAGGCCTAGCAGAAAGGTCGAAGCTACACAAACCTAACCAGAGCTAACGTAATCTATCTAAACGTACTCTATTTGAATCTTGTCGAGGCCACAATTACTTTCTTCCCCGGTGCGAAGCAGAACATACGACAGCACAGCTGACTGTAGGAATCCGTCGAATAGCAGCGTATAATACGAAAGTAAAATCTATCCAAACCTGACCCAAATTAACATAACGCGCCCAAACGTAGCCTAACTCAACCTAATGTGCCGCGACCTCTATTGCTGCCCTCGCCAGAGCCGAGCAGGACAAAGTAGAGCATAGTAGAGCGCATAAATCCGCCGAAAAGCTGTGTACAGCGCAAAAGTTAAAGCTATCCTTACCATTCTTAGCACGACCCGACCAAACCGAACGTAACATGACTCATCATATCGTGCCGAGGCCACTATTTCTGGCCTTCCCAGAGCCAAGCTGAAAACATTAAAGCTCTGTAGGGAGCAGGAGTCCACTTAATAGAAGACTGTAGCACTAAAGTCGGAGCTATCCTCTCGTAACCTAGCCAACCGCAACATAACAAAGCGTAACATAACTCAACCTAACGTGCAGCGACCACCATTTCTGTCCTCCCCAGAGTCAAGCAGAACACACTAGCCGAGAGTGGAGGGCAGAAATCCATTCAATCGTTGTGTATATCAGAAAGGTCAAAGCTACCTAAGCCTAACCCAAGCAAACAGATCATAGCCAAACACAGCCTATCTCATCCTAATGCGCCGAGACCGCTATTGCTGCCCTCCCAGGGCCGAGCAGGGCATACCAGAGCAGAGTAGAGCACAGAAATATAACGAACAGCAGTGTAAAGAAAAAAGGTATAGCTACCCCAACCAAACTTAGCCTAACCAAACATAACTGAAAGCAAGCGGGTTCAACATAACGTGCCGCGACCAGCATTGCTGGCATTCCCAGAGCCCAGCTGAAAATATGCGAACAATGTAGGGCGCAGAAATCCACCTAATAGCAGACAATAGCACCAAAGCGAAAGCTACAATCTCCTAACCTGACCAACTGTAATATAACGGAACGTAGCCTAACACAACCTAACGTGCCGCGAATTGTATTTCTGGCCTCCACAGAGCCAAGCAGAAAACGTTAGTGGAGTGTAGAACCCAGGAATCCACATTGTCGCAACGTATATGAGGAAAGTCAAAACAACCCAAACCTAACACAACCAAACAGAACCGAACCAAACATGGCCTAACTCAACCAAACGTTCCGAAACCGCTATTGCTGCCCTCCCAGGGCCAAGCAGGACATACTAGAACGCAGAAATCTACCGAATAGCAGAGTACAGCACAAAAGTTAATGCAATCCTAACCAAACTTAGCCTAACCCAACGTACCCGAACGTAACCTATCTCCACATAACGCGCCGAGCACACTTTTGGTGGCCTTCCCAGAGCCAAGCTGCAAATATTTGGGCCCTGTAGGGCGCAGAAATCTGCCTAGAAATTTGCCCAGAGCAAAGCAGGGCAGACTGGAGCACAGTAGATCACGGGAATCCACCGAGAAGCAGTGTAAAGCGCAAGAGACAAAGCTACCCTATCCTATACTTGCCAAACGTATCATAACCGAACGTACACTTAACTAAACCAAAGTTGCAGAGACAGCTCTTGCTAGCCACCACACAGCCAAGCTGAACATATTAGAGGCCGGTAGAGCGCAGAATTCCATTTAATCGCAGTGCACGGCACAATCGTCGAAACTACCTTATCGTAACCTATCCAAACGTTATATAAGCAAACACAAGCTAACCATACCTAACGTGCCGAGATCGCTTTCGCTGGCCTCTGCAGGGGCAAGCCGAGTACACTAGTGCACAGTAGAGCGCAGAAAGCCACGAAATAGAAGTGTACAGCAGAAATGTCATAGATACCCTAGCCTAACCTGTCCTAACGTAACCTAATCAAAAGTGGAATAGTTAAACCTAACGAGTCGATGCATCTAATGCTGGCCTCGACAGAGCCAAGCACAAAATATTAGAGAACAGCAAAACGCGGAAATCACCGAATGGCGGTGTAGAGCACAAAAGTCAGTATCATCCAAGCCTAATCTCTCCTAACCTAGCCTAACCAACCGTAACCTAACCAAACCTAACGTGCCGAGGTGACTATTGCTGACCTCGCAGAGCCACGCTGACCATTTTGGGGCACAACGGAGCGTAGAAATCGACCGCCTTGCAGTGTATAGTGCAAAAGTCTGAGATACCCTGACCAAACATAACCTAACATAACCTAATACCATACGTACCATAACCAAACCAAACCTGCCGCGATCACTGCTCCTGGCGTCCCCAGATACAAGCAGAATCGGATAGAGGGCAGTAGTGCGCAGAACCCTATAGTAGAACAGTGTTGAGCCCATAGGTCAATGCAAACCTTACCCAAACCAAACTAACCTTACTTAACTAAGCGTAATGAAACACAACCCAAAGTGCAGCAACCACTGTTGATCCCCTCCCCAGAGCCAAGCAGAATATACTAGAACGCAGTAGAGCGCAGTAATCCACCGCATTGCGGTGCATTGCAGAAGAGTCTAAGATATCCTTATCGAACCAGACCTAACATAACCGAACGTAGCCTAGCTAAACATAAAGTGCCGCGACCACTATTGCTGGCCACACGGGAGTTGAGCACAGTTCAGTGCAGCTATGTAGAGCCTAGAAGTCCACCGAAGAGCAGTGAACAGCACGAAAGTCTAAGCTATCCCACCCTAACCTAACCAGATGTGCATAACCATACGCATCATACCTTAGCCTAACGTGCCGAGAGCACTACTGCTGGCATCCCAATAGCCAAGAAGAATATACTAGAGCACAGTATATCGTAGAAGCCCACCGTACAACAGTATACAGCACAAACATCAAAGCCACGCTAACCAAATTTAACCTAACCTAACCAAACTAAGCGCAACACAACGAAACCAAATATGCCGATACCGCTCTTGCTGGCAGCCACAGAGCGAAGCAGAACATATTAGAGTACAGCAGAGCGTTTAAATCAACCGTACTGCTGTGTATAGCACAAAAGTCAAAGTTGTCCTATCCTAACGTAACCAAACGTAACACAACTCATTCTGACCAGCCGTGACCTCTATTGCTTGGCTGCCCAGAACCCAGCGTAATATACTAGAGCACAGGAGATCGCAGTAGTCTACCGCATTGTAGTCTAAAGCACAAAAGTGGAAGGTATTCTAAACCAAGCTGTCCTAAGCTAATATAAGAGAACGTGGCCTAACTGAATGTAAGGAGCCGAGACTAGTATTGCTGGCATCCCCTGAGCCATGGAGAGCACACCAGAGCTGTGTAGAGCTCATAAATTCACCGAAAGGCTGTGTACGGCTCAAAAGTCAAAGTTACCCTATCCTAACGTATCCAAACGAAATACAACTTGACGCATACTAACTTACCCAACGAGAAGAAGCCACTATTGCTGGCCTCCACAGAGGCAATCCCAGCGAAGCGCAGAAATACACCGTACAGAAGTGAACAGCACAAAAGTCAAACCTATGCTGACCAAACATAGCCTAAGCCAACGTACCCGAATGTAAATTGACCCACATAACGTGCCCAAACCACCACTGCTTGGCTTCCCATATGCAAGCTGAAAATATTAGAGCACTGTAAGGCGCAGAAATCCACCTAATAGCATACTATAACACTAAAGTCATAGCTACCCTCACCTAGCCTATCCAGCCGTAACATTACAAAACTTAGTCAAACTCAACATAACGGGCTGCGACCACTGTTGCTGGCCTCGCCAGAGCCAGGCAGAGCACACCGGAGGTGGATAGAACGTAGTAATCCATATAATCGCACTGTATATCGGAAAAGTCAGAGCCACCCAAACCTATCCCAATCAAACATAACTGAGCCAAACATACCCTAACTGAGACTAACGTGCCGAGGCCGCTATTGCTGCCCACCGCAGCACCAACCAGGACATACTAGGAGACAGTAAAGCGCAGAAGTCCACCATATGGCAGTGTACCGCACAATAGCTAAAGGCATCCTGCCCATATTTGGAATAACACAGCCTAACCGAACGTAACCCCTCCCAACGTAACGTGCCAAGGCCACTGTTGCTGGCGTTCCCAGAGACAAGCTGAAAATATTAGAGCACATTAGAGCGCAGAAATCCACCTAATAGCAGAATAGTGCACTAAAGACAAAGCTGTCCTCTCCTAACCAAACCAATCGTATCGTAACAGAACGGAACCGAACTCAACCCAATGTGTCGCGAACGCTATTGCTGGCCTCCGCTGAGCCAGGCAGAGCACACTGGGGGAGAGTGGAACACAGAAATCCATAGGATTGCAGTGTACATCAGAAAAGTCAAAACTACCCCAGCCTAACCCAAATGAATAGAACATAACTAAACATGGCCTATCTCAACCTGACCTGCCGAAAACGTTATTGCTGCCCTCCTAAGATCCAAGCAGGTCATATTGAAGGACAGTAGAGTGCACAAATCCACCGAACTGAAGTGTACAGGACAAAAGTAAAGCTAACGTAACCAAACTTGTCCCAACCCAACGTAATCGAACCCAACCTGAATAAACATAACGTGCCGAGGCCACTGTTGCTGGTCTTCCCGGAGCCAAGCAAAACACATTAGTGGATACTGGAACGCGGAATTACATAGACTCGCTATGTCTATCAGAAAAGTCAAAGCTACGTAAGCCTAACACAGACCAACAGTACATAACCAAACAAAGCCTAACTTAACCTATAGCGCCGAATAGATAATAGCTACCCCCCCCCCCCCCCCCCCCAGTGACCAACAGGGCGTATTAGAGCACAGCAGAGCGCAAAAGACCTCCGAATAGCAGTGCACAGCACGAAAGTTAAAGCTACCCTAAACAAGCTTAGCGTAACACAACCTAACCGAGCGTAACCTCACAAAACATAACGTGCCGAGACCACTATTGCTGGCCTTCCCATAGCCACGCTGATAATATTGGAGCACCGTAGGGCGAACAGATCCACCTAATAGCGTACGATAGAACTGTAGTCAAAGCTATCCGCCCCTAACCTAACCAAACTTAACATAACCAAACGTAACCTAACACAACCTAACATGCCGCGAGCACTATTGCTGGCCACCCCGGAGCCAAGCAAAATAGATTAGTGGAGAGCAGAATGCAGAGATCCATAGACTCGCTTTATATATCAGAAAAGTCGGAGCCACCCAAGCCTAACCCAAGCCAACACAGCATAACCAAACATAGCTTGACTCGAGCTAACGTGCCGTGGCCGCTATTGCCGCCAACCTTAAAGCCAAGCAGGTCTTACTAGAGCGCAGTAGAGAGCAGAAACCCGCCGAACAGCAGCGTACCGCACAAACGTTAATGCTGTCTTGGCCAGACTTTGGCAAATCCAACCTCACCGAACCTAACTTGACTCAACCTATCGTGCCGATACCACTATTGCTGGCCATCCCAGAGCCAAGCTGAAAATATTAGAGCACTGTAGTGTGCAGAAATCCACCTAATAGCAGAATACAGCACTAAAGTCAAAGCTGTCCTCTCCTAACCTAACCAACCGTAAAATAGCCGAACGTAACATAACTCTACCTAACGTGCCGAGAACGCTGTTGCTGCATTCCCCAGAACCAAGCAGGACATGGTAGAGCACAGTAGAGAGCAGAAATCCTTCGAAAAGCAGTGTACAGCACAAAAGTTGAAGCGATCCTGTCCAAACATATCCTAACCCAAAGTAACCGAACGTAACCTGACTAAACATAACGTGCTGCAACCACTATTGCTGGCCTCCCCAGAGTCGAGCAGATTATAGTAGAGGAATGAAGAGCGCAGAAATCAACCGAATGGCAGTGAATAGCACAAAAGTCGAAGCTATACTATCCTAACCTGTCCAAACGGAACCTAACTTAACGCCGGATAACTCTTCCTAACGTGTCGATACCACTATTCCTGGACTCCCCAGTGCCAAGCAGAACATATTAGAGGAGAGTGGGTCCAGATTTCCATAAAATCGCAGTCTACAGCAGAAGAGTCAAAGAATTCCATACCTAGCTTAAAGAAACTTAACCTAACCTAACGTAGCATAGCTCAATTTAACGTGCCGCTACAACTATTGCTAGCCTCACCAGGTCATAGCAGATCATAGAAGAGCATAGTGTATGGCAGGAATCCACCGAATAACTGTGCATAGCATGAAAGTCGAAGCTAGCTTAACCAAACTTATCCTAACCTAACCTAACCAAACTCAACCTAAATGCACAGCATGAAAGTCGAAGCTAGCTTAACCAAACTTATCCTAACCTAACCTAACCAAACTCAACCTAGCTAAACCTAACGAGCCATGACCACTATGACTCGAATCCTGAGAGTCGAGCAGAGCATAGTAGAGCAATGTAGGGCGCAGGATCCAGCAAATAGCACCGTATAGCATGAAAGTCAGATCTATCTTATCCTAACCTACCAAAACTTAACATACCAAACGCAGCCTTTCACAGACTAACGTGCCGAGGCCAATACTGCTGGCCTTCCCATAGCAAAGCAGAATATACTAGAGCACAGCAGATCGCAGATATCCACCGAATAGCAGTGTATAGCTCAAAAGTCGAAGCCATTATAACCAAACCTAACCTAACCTAACCTAGCATAACCAAAAGTATCGCAACACAAACAAACGTGCCACGGTCACCATTGCTGGCCTCCCCGGGACAAGCAGATACTTGCACAGCAATGCAAAGCGCAGAAATCGACCGCATATCAGTTTGCAGCGCAAAAGTCGAAGCCAACCTAACCAAGCACAACGTATCTGCAGCAAACGTGCCGCGACCTCTATTGCTGGCTTCCCCAGATTGAAGCAGATGCTAGTAGAGCAATGCAGCGCACAAATACCGACAGTATAGCAGAGAATAACACAAATGTCAAAGCTACGCTATCATAACCGAGACAAACTTGACGTAACAAAGCGTAACATAACTCTTCCTAACGTCCCCAGACCCCTATTGCTGCCGTCCGCAGGGCCAAGCAGAACATATTAGAGGAGACTAGAGCGCAGAAGTCCATAGAATCGCAGTGTATAGCACAGTAGCCGAAGCTACCCTATCCTAACATAGCCATGCGTAACGTAGCCGAAGGCAGTTTAACTCAACATAACAATCCAGGACCACTATTGCTTGCCTCCTCGGGGCCAAGCAGAATATACTACAGCAGAGTATAGCGCAGTAATCCACAGCACTGCAGTGTGTAGCACAAAAGTCGAGGATATCATTTGCTACCATGTCGTTACCTAACCCAACCTAACGCAACGTAACTTAACGTAACGCAAGGAGAATACTATTGCTGGCCTTCCCGGAGACAAGCAGAGCATATTAGTGCAATGTAGAGCGCACGAATCCACGAAATAGCGCTGTAAATAGTAAAAGTCGGATCTATCTTAACCTAACCTAACCAAACGTAACGTAACCTAACGTTTCCCGTCTCAACCTCTCGTGCCAAGACCGCTATTGCTGTCCGCCCCAGGGCAAAGTAGAATATACTATAGCACAGTGGAGCGCAGATATCCGCCGCACTAAAATGGAAAGGACAAAGGTCGAAGATACACTAACCTAACCGGACGTAGCATAAACTAACCAAACGTAGGCTAACTCGAACTAACGTCCCGAGACCACTAATCATGGCCTCCGCAGCGCTAAGCAGAGCATATTAGGGCACAGTATAGCGCAGTAATTCACCGAATAGCAGTGTATAACACAAAAGACCGAGCTATCCTATCGCAACCTCATCAAACGTAACATAAGCCGACGTAACGAAACCCAAAATGACGTGCCATCACCGCTGCTGCTGACCTCACTAGAGCAAAGCAGATTATAGCAGAGTAATATAGAACGTCGAAATCGTCCGAATAGCGGTGTATAGCGCAAAAGTCGTAGCCATCCTTACCAAACGTAGCCAAACGTAGCCTAACCAAGCGTAACATAACTTAATCTAACGTGCCGAGAGCAGCATTCCTGGCACCCACAGAGATAGGCAGAGTGTTGTAGCGCAGAGATGTGGGCAGAAGTTCGTAGAACAGTAGTGTGTAGCACAAAAGTCGAAGCCATCCTAACCTAACACTACGCAACTTAAACTAGCCAAACGTGCAGTAAATAAACCTAACGTGCTGCGACAGCTATTACTGGCTTCCGAAGAGGCAAGCAGAATATAAAAGAGCACAGTAGAGCACAGAAATACATAGGACATCAGTGTCGAGCACATATGCCGAAGCAATCCTAAAATAACCCAATCAAGCCTAACCCATCCAAACGTCACAAATCCCAACCTAACGTGCCGTGACTAGTATTGCTGTCCTCCACATAGCCAAGAAGAATACACTAGAGCACAGCAGATCGCGAAAAGCAACCAAATAACAGTCTACAGCACAAGAGTCAAAGTTAACCTAACATAACCTGACCTAACCTAGCATAACCAAACGTAGAGAAACTAAACCTAACGTGCCGCGACCACTATTGCTAGCCTCCCGAGTGCCGAGCAGTGTATAGTAATGCCTTGCAGAGCAGCAGGAATCCACCGAATTGCATTGTACAGCACAAAAATCAAAGCTATACCGTCCTAACCTAACCAAACCTAAACTAACCAAGCGTCATCTAACTCAACGCAATGTGCCGCGACCACTATTGCTGGCATCCCTGGCAATGCAGAGCATATTAGAGAGTGGGGCGCAGAAATCCATTGAATCGCAGTGTATGGAAGAAAATCAAAGCTACCCAAGCCTTACCCATGCTAACGTAAGCTAACCAAACGTAACCTAACTAAACCTTGCATCCCGCGTCCGCTATTTTTTGACTCCTCAGAGCCAAACGGAGCATATTAGAGGAGAGCAGGGCGCAGAAATCCATAGAATTCTAGTGTGCTGCAGAAAGGTCAAAGATATCCAAACCTAGCACAAATTGTCGTAACCTAGCCTTACGTAGCCAAACTCAACGTAACCTGCCGTGGCCACTATATCCGGCCTCCCCAGATTCTAGCAGGTTAGGTTAGAGCGAATTGGAGGGCAGGAACCCACCGAATATCCGCGTAAACCGCAAAAGTCAATGATTGCCAAACCTAAACAAACGTAGAGTAACTAAACGTAACGTACCGCGACTTCTCTTGCTGGCTTCCACAGAGAGAAGCAGAATATGATAGAGCACAGTCGAGCACAGGAGTGTACAGGATATCAGAGTTGAGCACATATATCAGAACTATCCTTCCCTAACCAAACCGAAACTTTCCCATCCAAACGTATCCAATCCCTAGCAAACGGGCCGCGACCACTACTGCTGGCTACCGCAGAGCTCAGCCGAATATACTAGAGCACTGTAGAGCTCACAAATCCACCGCTTAGCGGTGTGTAGCGTAAAAGTCAAAGCTGTCCTATCCTACCCATACCAAACGTAACATAACCGAACGTTATCTGTCTCAAACTAAGGGGCCGATACCACTATTACTGGCCTCGCCAGGGACGAGCATAGTATAGTAGAGCTACGTAGGGCGTAGAAATCCGCCGAATAGCGGCGTATAGCACAAAAGCCAAAGCTACCCTAACGCAAACCATCCAAACGTAATATAATCAAACGTAACGTAACTTAACTTAACGTGCCCAGACCGCTATTGCTGGGCCCCCAGAGCCAAGCAGAATATACTGGAGCACAGGGGACCGCAGATATCCACCGCATTGAAGTGTAAAGCAGGAAAGTAAAAGGTAACTCTACCGAACCTGGTCTAACCTAACCAAGCCAAAGGCAACCAGTCCAAATCTAACGTCCCTATCCCACTATTGCTGGCCCCCCATCGCCAAGCAGGGCATATTAGTGAAGAGTAGAACGCAGATGTCCATAGAATGGCAGAGTATGGTACAAAAGTGAAGATATCCCAACGTATACCAGCAAACCTAACCTAACCAAACGTAACTTAACACAACTTAACGCGCTGCGGCCACTATTTCTGGTATTGCCATGGTTAAGCAGGGAACCTTAGATCACAGCGGAGCGCAGAAATACACTGAATAGCTGCGTATAGCCCAAAAGTCAAAGCTACACACTCCTAACCTAACTAAACGTAACACACGCAAACGTAACCTGAATAAACCTAACGTGCCTATAGCACTTCTGCTGACCTCCCCAGAGCAACGCAGAATATACTAGACCACACGAGAGGGCAGGAATCCGCCGCAATGATGTGAAAGGCACGAAAGTCAAAGATATCCTAACCTAACCTGACAAAGCCTAACCAAGACAAACGGAGTATGGCCAAACCTAAAGTGTCGAGAACACCACTACTGGCATCCCCAGCGCGAAGCAGAATATATTACAGTACAGTAGAGCACAGAAGTCCTCCGAGTCGAAGTGTATAGCACAAAAGTCAGAGACATACTGACCAAACTTAACATAAGCTATGCTGAACAAAGGTAACCTTACTCAAGCAAACGTGGAAAGACCACCATTACTGGCCTCCCAGGGACAAGTAGATACTAGTGCAGCAATGCAGAGCGCAGATATCAACCGAATAGCAGCGTATAGCTCAAAAGTCTGAACAACCCTAACCTAACTTAGCCTAATCCAACCCAACCAAGCGTGACCTATCTCTGCCGAACTTGCCACGATCGCCCTTGCTGCCCCCACAGGCTCAAGCAGACGCTAATAGAGCAATGCCGTGCACAGATATCGGCAGAATAGCAGTGCATTGCACAAAAGACAAAGCTGCACTAACCAAACGAATCCCAACCCAGCCAAACCAACCGTCACCAAATCAACACAGTGTGCCGAGACCTCCATTGCTGGCCTTCACAGAGCCAATCAGAATATACTAGGGCACAGTCGAGCGTAGTAATCCACCGCACTGCAGTGTGTGGTACAAAAGTCAAAGAAATCCAAACCTAACCCAAGCAATCATAACATATCCAAACGTAACATATCTCAACCTAATGCCCCGAGAACACAATTAGTGGCTTCCCCATTGTCGAGCAGAGAGCAGTAGAGCAATGTAGAGCGTATAAATCCTCCTAATAGCGGTGTGCAGTTCAAAAGTCTAAGGTACCCTGGCCTGACCTAACAAACCGTAACATAAGCATACATAACGTAACAGAAACTGATATGCCACGAAAGCCATTGCTGACCTTGCAAGAGCAAGCAGATTATTGCAGGGCAGTGTAGGACACTGGAATCGTCCGAATAGCAGTGTACTGCAAAGAAGTAACGGATATTCTAGCCTAACATGATCTAACATTACCTAATCAAGCGTAACCAATCCCAACCTAACGTACCTAGCCAACAATTGCTGGCCTCCTCATCGCCAAGCAAGGCATGTTAGAGTTGAGTAGAGCGCAGAGGTGCATAGAATGGCAGCGTATTGCACCAATGTCAAACATATCCACACCAAACCCAAATAAACCTATCCCAACCATGCGCAACCGAACACATCCAACGCACAGCGGCCACCACTTCAAGCATTCCCAGATCACAGCAGTTTGTATTAGATCGCAGTAGGGCGCAGAAATCCATCGAATAGAGGTGTATAGCACAAAAGTCAAGGCTACCCTCAACTATCCTAACCAATCGAAGCATTACCAGTCGCAGCGTAACAAAACGTATCGTGCCTTGACCTCTATTGCTGGCCGCCCCCGGGTGGAACAGAGTATTGTACAGCAGAGTAGATAGCAGAAAGCCGCTAAATAGCAACATATAGCACAAAAGTCAAAGGTACACTGACCTAACAAGTCCTAGCATACTCCAACCAAGCGTAGAATAACTGAACTCACGTGCTACGACCATTAATGCTGGCTACCGCAGAGCCAAGCTGAACATACTAGAGCGCAGTAGAGCGTAGGAATCCTCCAAATAACAGTGCAAACCACGAAAGTCGAATCTATCCAAATATAACACAAGTTAGCATAACGCAACCAAAGGTAGCCATGTTGAACCTAGCGGGCCGATACTACTGTTACTGCCCCCCCCCCACCACAGGCACGCGCAGAATACTATAGAGCACGGTGGACCGCAGCTTTCTGTCGCATTGGTTTGTAAAGCAGAAAAGTAAGAGATATCCCAACCACACGTGGCCTGACCTCACTCAACCAAACGTAACCAATCCCAACCTAATGTGCCTATCCCACTATTGCTGGCCTCTCCATCGCCAAGCAGGGCAGATTACGGGAGAGTGGAACGCAGAGGTCCATATGATAGCAGTGTATGGTACGAAAGTGGAAGATGTACCGACCTACAAACAATCAAGCCTAACCTAAGCAAACGTA
This sequence comes from Eufriesea mexicana, assembly GCF_001483705.2. Lineage (NCBI taxonomy): Eukaryota > Metazoa > Arthropoda > Insecta > Hymenoptera > Apidae > Eufriesea > Eufriesea mexicana. The sequence continues at coordinate 75,544 of NW_016910092.1, forward strand.
AGGTAACCAAACTTAACGCGCCGCGGCAAACGTTTCTGGTATTCCCAGGGCAAGCCAGGGAGTATTAGATCGCAGTAGAGTGCAGAAATCCACCGAATTGCAGCGTACAGCGCGAAAGACAGAGACACCCTAACTAAAATTAACCTAACCTAACCCAGTCGAAGGTAACATAACTCAAACGAGCGTGTCACGTCCACCATTGCAGGCCTCTCTAGAGACAAGCAGATGCTAGTGCAGCAATGCATATCGCAGATACAGACATGAATAGCGGTATATAGCACAGAAGTCAATGCCATCCTAACCAAACTTTACCTCATCTAACCTAACCTAGGTTGTCCTATGTCAACCAAACGTGCCACGAACGCCATTGCTGACCTCCAAAGATTAACACAGACGCTAGTGGAGCAACGCAGTGCACAGGTATCGGCCGAGCTGCAGTGTACATCGTAAAGGATGAGGTTATCCTAACCAAGCACATCATAACCCAGCCAAGCTAACTGTAACATAACTCAAACTAGCGTGCCGACAACACGCTTGCTGGCCTCCCCAGAGCCAAGCAGATCATACTAGATCACAGTATAGCGCAGTAGTCCACGGCAATCCACGGCGTGTGTCACAGAAGTCAAAGATATCCTAACCTAACCTCTCCTAACCTAGACAAGCCAAGCGTAACATAGCTAAACATAATGTGCCGAGAATAGTATTGCTAGCCTCCCCAGAGGCAAGCTGGGCATATAAGAGCAATGTAGAGCGCAGAAGTCCACCGAATAGCGGTGTATAGCGCAAAAGTTAAAGCTTTCCCACCCTATCCTAACAAATCGTAAGATAAGCCGGCGTAACATGACACAAGCTG